>NC_091385.1:4281967-4396967 GCF_038502225.1 Cherax quadricarinatus | reverse complement strand
TATCAACTTTTCTGTACTCGATTGAAGAAGCCTACTGTGTAGGCGAAACGTTTCGAAATAAAGATACCTAACTGTTGCATATGTGTCTTACCTAACAATCTGTCGGTATTTTATACCATTTTAATGTTCAATGTTGTACATGTGTCTTACTTGCCAACCTGTCGGTATTTTATACCAATTTTAATATTAACAATGATGGAAGGTATATAGTACCAAGAAGATAAAGAATTAGACACAGGTGCAACATCTGGGTATCTTTATTGTAGACGTTTCGCCATCCAGTGGCTTTATCAATACAGATTCTAGGACATAATTAGAAGACAAAAGAACATATACAAAAAAATGAGGTAATCAGTTCCTCAGCCTTGGAGTTAGTGTTAGTGATTACCTCATTTTTTGTATATAGTTCTTCTGTCTTCTAATTATGTCCAAGAATCTGTATTGATAAAGCCACTGGATGGCGAAACGTCTACAATAAAGATATCCAGATGTTGCACATGTCTCAACTTTCATACTGTCGGTGTTTTATACCTGTCTTGCACAACAACAAGTCACAATACCGTGACTGGTACAATACACAAATAATCCGCACATAGGAGAGTGGAACTTAAAACTATGTTTCAAGTGGAACTTTGTAAATGGTCCAAGTCGGACCGAAACGTCGTCGTAAGCTCCTCTCTCTCCTATGTGCGGGTTATTTGTGTATGGAAAGATGTTGACAGTTGGTGACAGACACAAATATAATTGGGACCTTATCTGGAAAACGTTTTATCCAACATTAGGGTTTGTAGATGAATGGTTCAGAGAACCGACATGTTGATAAATTAGACACATGTGCAACTCTTGGGTATCTTTATTGAGGAAACGTTTCGCCACACAGTGGCTTCATCAGTCCATACATAGGAGAAACTTGAAGAACAGGAGGAGAATGAGGTAATCAGTCCCTCAACCTTGAGTCGATGTGTTCAGTCCATCAATCTTGAGTAGTGGCGGGAGTGAGTGGATAGTAGGGAGAGAGCCTTCTATTTTTGTGGGAAAAAGATACAGTTCAGGACATTTATTAGAGGAAACGCTTCGCCCCAAGTGGCTTCTTCAGTCCTCTGATAAATGTCTTGAACTGTACGTAAGTGCCTTTTCCCCACATCTTGTCCGTATCACCATAACCTTGTGTTCTGTAAATAATAAAAAGGCACAATACCGTGACTGGAACGATACACAAATAACCCGCACATAAAAGAGAGAAGCTTACGACGACGTTTCGGTCCGACTTGGACCATTGACAAAGTCACACTGTGACTTTGTCAATGGTCCAAGTCGGACTGAAAACGTCGTCGTAAGCTTCTCTCTTTCTTGTGTTCTGTACTTGATTCACTAATGTAGATAAACACGGAACTCCTTAATCTAAATGTAAGTAAATAGCTCTTCCGTGCAGATAGCCTGGGTGCGGACTCTCAGTCCTCTGTTATCTGTCTGTCTTCTCTCGTGTTTATAGCTAATAAAGAATTACATACAGGTGCAACATCTGGGCATTTTTTGTAAGTAGTTCTCCAGTCTTCACGTTATGTCCTTGATTTGTATTGATGAAGTCACTGGAGGGCGAAACGTCTTCACTAAAGATACTCGGATATTGCACATATATCTAATTCTTCATCTTGTCGGTATTGTGTACCATTCATGTACAGTACTTGTTAAGCCCGGTGTTGGTTGTAACGTTGTATATATAGTGTTTGTTTTTTACCAGCAGCGAAGATGCTTTAACGTTTTTATTGGTACAACGTTTCGCTCTATAGATTTTTTATTAAGTCATGAATTGATAAAAAATACTTGGAGATCGAAACGTTCTCCCAATAAAGTGCTGAAGGAACAGCCAGTGGACACCCACACACTGTCAAGCATACCTCACTGGATACCTACCGGCCCATACTAGGCCTACTTACCTGATGTAGGCCAGTAGGCCTGCTGCAGTGTTCCTCCTTATGTGTTTAATCTCTTGTTAGGAAGCTTAAGTCAGAGCCGAGGTGAGGATTGGCAGGAGGGAGGCACGGCTGCAGCCCATAATAATTAGTGCAACTGTGCATATTGGTGCTCATTAAAGGTGCTCCGACAAAAAGGTCAGACCTGGGCCAAAAATCATAGGGGGGGAAACTTGGAAAGAAAAGTGTCAAAACAAAAGACTGAACAGCCCTCAGCAGGGAATTAAGGGAAAAACAGGTTGGGGTACGTGGCGACTGATCAGCAGGCGCTGCAGGGGGTGAGGCAGGGCCAGGGCGGGGGATGAGGTAGGTCCAGGGCGGGGGATGAGGTAGGTCCAGGGCAGGGGGGGGTGGTAGGTTCAGGGCAGGGGGTGAGGTAGATCCAGGGCGGGGGATTAGATAGGTCAGGGCAGGGGGGGGGTAGGTTCAGGGCAGGGGGTGAGGTAGGTTCAGGGCGGGGGATGAGATAGGTCCAGGGCAGGGGGGGGGTAGGTTCAGGGCAGGGGGTGAGGGAGGTCCAGGGCGGGGGGATGAGGTAGGTCCAGGGTTGGGGGTGAGGCAGGCCCAGGGCTGGGGGTGATGCAGGTCCAGGGCTGGGGGTGAGGTAGATCCAGGGCTGGGGGTGATGCAGGTCTAGGGCTGGGGGTGAGGCAGGCCCAGGGCAGGGGGTGATGCAGGTCCAGGGCTGGGGGTGAGGTAGGTCCAGGGCAGGGGGTGAGGCAGGCCCAGGGCAGGGGGTGATGCAGGTCCAGGGCTGGGGGTGAGGTAGGTCTAGGGCAGGGGGTGAGGCAGGCCCAAGGCAGGGGGTGATGCAGGTCCAGGGTTGGGGGTGAGGTAGGTCCAGGGCTGGGGATGAGGCAGGCCCAAGGCAGGGGGTGATGCTGGTCCAGAGCTGGGGGTGAGGTAGGTTCAGGGCAGGGGGAGAGGCGGGTCCAGAGCAAGGGGTGAGGTTGGTCCAGGGATGGGGGGTGAGGCAGGCCCAAGGCAGAGGGTGAAGTTGGTCCCGGGGAGGGGGTGATGCAGGTCCCGGGCTGGTGAGGCAGGCCCAGGGCTGGAGGTGAGGCGGGCCCATGGCAGGGAGTGACTTGAGTGGTGGAGTGGGAACTTGGGTGGTGGAGTGGTGACCTGGGTAGTGGAGTGGGGACTAAGATGGTGGAGTGGGGATTAAGATGGTAGAGTGGTGACTTGGGTGGAGTGGGGGGATTGGACACATGACTGAGGGCCTCGTTAAAGCTACAACCCTTGTGCGTAGCGTCACGTGTCTCTCTCTCTAACAACCTAAAGTACACATAAGTACACTTACATAAATTATCACACATAGCAGCATATGTGTAGATTACCCAGGATCACCCAAGAGATTGTTGAGTGGGACTAGCTGAATACTGTTAAAGGTATCACTGTAAAGCGGTGAGATGTTACAGCAGTGAGATGTTACAGCAGTGAGATGGTACAGCAGTGAGATGTTACAGCAGTGAGATGTTACAGCAGTGAGATGTTACAGCAGTGAGATGTTACAACAGTGAGATGTTACAGCAGTGAGATGTTACAGCAGTGAGATGTTACAGCAGTGAGATGTTACAGCAGTGAGATGTTACAGCAGTGAGATGTTACAACAGTGAGATGTTACAGCAGTGAGATGGTACAGCAGTGAGATGTTACAGCAGTGAGATGTTACAGCAGTGAGATGTTACAGCAGTGAGATGTTACAGCAGTGAGATGTTACAGCAGTGAGATGGTACAGCAGTGAGATGTTACAGCAGTGAGATGTTACAGCAGTGAGATGTTACAACAGTGAGATGTTACAGCAGTGAGATGGTACAGCAGTGACATGTTACAGCAGTGAGATGTTACAGCAGTGAGATGTTACAGCAGTGAGATGTTACAGCAGTGAGATGTTACAACAGTGAGATGTTACAGCAGTGAGATGGTACAGCAGTGAGATGTTACAGCAGTGAGATGTTACAGCAGTGAGATGTTACAACAGTGAGATGTTACAGCAGTGAGATGTTACAGCAGTGAGATGTTACAGCAGTGAGATGTTACAGCAGTGAGATGTTACAACAGTGAGATGTTACAGCAGTGAGATGGTACAGCAGTGAGATGTTACAGCAGTGAGATGTTACAGCAGTGAGATGTTACAACAGTGAGATGTTACAGCAGTGAGATGTTACAGCAGTGAGATGTTACAGCAGTGAGATGTTACAACAGTGAGATGTTACAGCAGTGAGATGTTACAGCAGTGAGATGTTACAGCAGTGAGATGTTACAGCAGTGAGATGTTACAGCAGTGAGATAATGTCCGAGACTTGATATAATACTAGAGCATTTGTGGTCACAGTGGTGGCCTAGATTAACTTTCCTATAGTGTTTAGAAATTATCTGGCTGGGCGACTCTTGTTAGAGCGGTGTGGTCTAGTGTTTAACACACTGGCCTGTGAGTTTTAAGACTCGTTTACCATGGGTTCGATCTCCGCTCATCTTGAAATTTGATAAATAACCTTATAATTGTTGAGGTAAATTGTTAAAAATTAAGGTAATTTAAATAAAAGAAAGTTTTTAGCAATTTTGCCCGCAAAATCGGTTTAAATCTTTGATATATATATATATATATATATATATATATATATATATATATATATATATATATATATATATATATATATATATATATATGTATGTATGTCGTGCCGAATAGGCAGAACTTGGGATCTTGGCTTAAATAGCAACGCTCATCTTGCCATATAGGACAAGTGAAAATTTGTGTATGCAATAATTTCGCCAAAATCATTCTGAACCTAACGAAAAAAATATATTTCACTGTGTTTGTTTAGTATTAAATTATTTTAAACAAATCTAAAATATATTTAGTTGGGTTAGGCTAAAATAAATTGTTCTTGTTATAATAAGGTTAGGTAAGTTTTCTAAGGTTCCTTTGGAGCAAAATTAACATTTTTTACATTAACATTAATGAAAAAAATATATCTTTAAACGTATAAGAGAAAATTTTTAGAAAGGACTTAATTTTAAATGAGTTCTTGCTAATTAACCAGTTTTACATATTCGGCACGACATATATATATATATATATATATATATATATATATATATATATATATATATATATATATATATATATATATATATATATATATATATATATATATATATATATATATATATATATATATTATTGTGCCCACCTCCACAAAAATATGGAGCACCTGGTTTTGTTGCAGTGGCTTTCATGTCGACTGAGCGTAGAAGAAATATTAACAAATTTGCGTGTGTACCAGTGATAACATGATAAATGCAGACACCTAAACAGGCACCTAAAGTCAGTACCTTACCAGTCGGGCTGCGGTTCGTACTTTGGATTGCATGCGGCTGGCAGTAGCAGCCTGGTTGATCAGGCCCTGATCCATTCCCCTGGTTATGGACCGGGCCGCGGTTACGTTGACCCCCGGAACACCTTCGAGGTAAGAAATAGCTAGACTCACAAAATATTCTTCCGGATACAGTAAGACTCACACAATATTCTTCCTGATAGAGTAAGACACACACAATATTCTTCCTGATAGAGTAAGACACACACAATATTCTTCCTGATAGAGTAAGACACACACAATATTCTTCCTGATGCAGTAAGACTCACACAATATTCTTCCTGATGCAGTAAGACTCACACAATATTCTTCCTGATAGAGTAAGACACACACAATATTCTTCCTGATAGAGTAAGACTCACACAATATTCTTCCTGATAGAGTAAGACTCACACAATATTCTTCCTGATAGAGTAAGACACACAATATTCTTCCTGATAGAGTAAGACACACACAATATTCTTCCTGATAGAGTAAGACTCACACAATATTCTTCCTGATAGAGTAAGACACACACAATATTCTTCCTGATAGAGTAAGACACACACAATATTCTTCCTGATAGAGTAAGACACACACAATATTCTTCCTGATAGAGTAAGACACACACAATATTCTTCCTGATAGAGTAAGACTCACACAATATTCTTCCTGATAGAGTAAGACTCACACAATATTCTTCCTGATAGAGTAAGACACACACAATATTCTTCCTGATAGAGTAAGACACACACAATATTCTTCCTGATAGTGTAAGACACACACAATATTCTTCCTGATAGAGTAAGACACACACAATATTCTTCCTGATAGAGTAAGACACACACAATATTCTTCCTGATAGAGTAAGACACACACAATATTCTTCCTGATAGAGTAAGACACACACAATATTCTTCCTGATAGAGTAAGACACACACAATATTCTTCCTGATAGTGTAAGACACACACAATATTCTTCCTGATAGAGTAAGACTCACACAATATTCTTCCTGATAGGGTACGACTCAGAATATTCTTCCTGATAGAGTAAGACTCACACAGTATCCTTCCTGAGAGATCAAGACTCACACAATATTCTTCCTGAGAGATCAAGACTCACACACTATTCTTCCTGAGAGATCAAGACTCTGACTTTCACTGTCTTGAGAAAGCATAACTGCCAAGATAACTTTCCTAGCAGATTAATATTCACACAGTAACCTTCTTGAATTATGAAAGAACAAGACTCACACACACACAAGACTTTTCTAACTGCAGTATTCACACAGTATACTTTTATGACAGATCAAGACTCATTAAGACTTCTGAGAGAGAAGGCCTCTCACAATAAGACTTTTCTGAGACAGCAAGACTCTCACAATAACTTTCTAAGAATGGTGCGACTCGCGATGACTTTCCCGAGGGAGGCAGACAGGAAGAATGCCTATTAAATGTAAGTATTTTCCGAATTCTCACTTTGTAATTGAATTCTTTACATTGGTACGACATTTTGGCTATTTCCAAAGACTAAACGCGAGGGGCTGCCAGGCGGCTGTGTCTTTCCGTAAAAAACGCGACCATAAAAACTGCCGGGACCAAGTCTAATGGAGTGTGTAATCGGATCCATAAAATTCCAATTACGAGGATCACGCCCATTCATAAATTGGCGACGGTGGGAACTAACTTGTTGCCCTCCACTGTGGAACATCTTGTCTCTCTCTCACTGTACTGTAACATGTATTAAATTGTTCTCATTACTTTTACTGAGGAACTATCAACATCCATCATCATCAGACTTGTTCACTGATACTGGACGTCACATACTCTACATAACCAGCTGCTTTATGTATATATATATATATATATATATATATATATATATATATATATATTTACTGAGGAACTATCAACATCCATCATCATCAGACTTGTTCACTGATACTGGACGTCACATACTCTACATAACCAGCTGCTTTATGTGTTTATATATATATATATATATATATATATATATATATATATATATATATATATATATATATATATATATACACACACACACACACACACACACACACACACACACACACACACACACACACACACACCATAAGGAGCAATACTAGCTGCAATAAATAAAATAGAAGAATGTCAAGACGTGCATAAAAATAAATGTATTTAAGAAATGTCAGCTATGAAGAGAGTTTTGGAAAAAAAAAACACGAACCTTCACTGGGGGAAACACGAACCTTCACTGGGGGAAACACGAACCTTCACTGGGGGAAACACGAACCTTCACTGGGGGAAACACGAACCTTCACTGGGGGAAACACGAACCTTCACTGGAAAAAACACGAACCTTCACTGGGGAAAACACGAACCTTCACTAGGGGAAACACGAACCTTCACTGGGCGAAACACGAACCTTCACTGGAAAAAACACGAACCTTCACTGGAAAAAACACGAACCTTCACTGGAAAAAACACGAACCTTCACTGGAAAAAGAGAGAGATGACGAGTTATGAGGAAATACCTGATAAAATGTTTAGGAACTAGCACAGTAGATTTGAAATATATTGATAGGTTCGACACCTGTTCATTGACCAGGTTAAAATTTAACATTCAATACATTTATAACGGAAGACGGGAGATACTGATGTTGACTGCTGCAGCCCCAGGGACAACTCCAGCTGTCACATTACCTTATAATAATAATAATAATAATAATGATAATAATAATAATAATAATAATAATAATAATAATAATAATAATAATAATAATATTTATTTCTACAAGTACATGATACAACTTATACAGACCATAGCTGACATCAGTGAGATACTGTATAGAAAGCCCCTGGTTATCTAGAGCATTTCGAGCAATTTAGGTTAATTTTTGTCCCCAGGATGCGACCCACACCAGTCCACTAACACCCAGGTACCTACTTACGGTAATGTTAGGTAAGGTTCGTAATTATAATAGACCTTTATGTAAATATATTATTATCATGTAATCACAAATAGATTGTTAGATATTTTACGTAATTATAGGTGAAAATTGTTGCTTATTACTGAACTGTTTAGTAATTAATGCTCTCTCTCTCTCTCTCTCTCTCTCTCTCTCTCTCTCTCTCTCTCTCTCTCTCTCTCTCATCCTCTTTCTCACTCACTAACTAATTAACTAGGAAACTGACTCACTCACTCGCGCACGCATACACACACACACACACACACACACAGACACACACAGACACACACACACACACACACACACACACACACACACACACACACACACACACACACACACACACACACACACACACACACACACACACACACACACACACACACACACACACAAGGGTGACAGTGACAGACGCAGAGAGAGAGAAAGAGAGATGGATATAAAAAACTCCCTACTGTTCCCTCCCTTCTTCCCAACTCTCGTAACACATTCTCTCTCTCTCTCTCTCTCTCTCTCTCTCTCTCTCTCTCTCTCTCTCTCTGCCATAACCCTAACAGACATTCTAGTTCCTCCCGGTTTGCAATTATATTACCTTAACGTGTTCACTACTTCCTCATGTGACTGGCACCTACCACCTCTTACCTCACCTTGTTTCTCCTACCTCACCTTGTGTCTCCTACCTTCTACCTCACCTTGTGTCTCCTACCTTCTACCTCACCTTGTGTCTCCTACCTTCTACCTCACCTTGTGTCCCCTACCTTCTACCTCACCTTGTGTCTCCTACCTTCTACCTCACCTTGTGTCTCCTACCTTCTACCTCACCTTGTGTCTCCTACCTTCTACCTCACCTTGTGTCTCCTACCTTCTACCTCACCTTGTGTCTCCTACCTCACCTTGTGTCTCCTACCTCACCTTGTGTCTTCTACCTCACCTTGTGTCTCCTACCTCACCTTGTGTCTCCTACCTCACCCCCCCTTTGGCCCCCACTCCCCCCCCATTTTTGGTCCCAACCCCCCCCCATTTTGTTCTCCCCCCTTCACCTTTTGTGCCCCCCCACCTCCCCCCCGGCCCCCTCCCACCCTCACCTTGTGTCTTTTCCTCACCTTGGCCCAAATTTCACTCCCTTGGTTCCCCCACCTCTCCCCATTTTGGTCTCCTCCCTCCCCTTGTGCCACCCACCGGCCCAACCCACCTTGTGTTTTTACCTCCCTTGTGTTCCACCTCCCCTTTTGGGCCCATCACCAGTTTTCAAACACCTTGTGTTTTTTCCCACCTTTTTTCCCTACTCCCCGTTTCCTACCCTCACTCTCAGGCTCCCCCACCGTTCCCCCACCTTGTGTCCCCCTTACCCTTTTTTCCTACCCCCTTTTGGTCCCACTCACCTTGTGTCTCCTACCTCACCTTGTGTCTCCTACCTTCTACCTCCTGTATCCACTTATTTCCATTTTCCGTTCTTTACTTTTATTTGTCTCTAGTTATTTTCTCTTCTCAGCTTCTGTTGTCTCCCTCTTTCATCTCTTTCTAATTATTTATTCTTTTGTTCAACGGAAGAAAGTTCGGCTCACCACCAAGAGTACCCGGGTTCGAACACTGGGTGAGGCAAGACGTATGGGCAGTTCTAACAATCCTGTTGCCTAACAGTATTTATTGTAATCAAGGTGGAAGCGTTAAACCCGTAGGCGTCATATAGATCCTGGGGAATGGGAGGTATTCAGGTTGGATCCAAGGAAGAGGAGGATAGAGCCAGTTTCCTGCACAAAGAAGTCTTTCTCGCCGGTATCAGGGTACTTCTTGTGGAAGGCATCCTGGGGAAGGTCCTCGGGAAAACAGTGGGAACACCACTCTGGTTTTTTTTCCCCGGGGACTTAACAGATAAACACCGCCCCGCTTTTTTTTTGGGGTTTTTTGCCGCTACACTGTTTACTACATTACTACTACACTACTACATTACTACATGACAAATTTCATTATCAAAACGACCATACTACTGATTATCTACTACATTACAAATAACTACAATACATTGCACTATACTCATACCTACACACTGCATTACACACCATTATTACTACTACTACGGCTACTTTTTATTTTCTTCTTCCCTTTATTCCCCCAGGAACACGGAGAGGCCCCTCACTGTTTCCAGTTGAACATCGGACGATGTCCCCACCCTTCCCTCCCAGCCCCCCATTTTCCCCGATTTTTCCTCTCATCTTTTTCCTCCCATCATTCAGGGGGCATCTCTTTTTAGTGTTTTTTTCCTTGATTTCGTTTATCCTCGTGTGTCGTTTGAGTTGTTATTTTTGCGTTTGGTTTCCGTTGATTGGCGTTTATCTTGGAGATTTCCAGTTTCCCACCCTTTTTAAAGGAAATATTTTTTAAGGGTTTGTCAGGGGAGGGTGGGACGGTGTCTGGCCTGAGGCTGCCGACGTTCCATTCTGGAACTGCTACTAATGAGTACGTAACGACGGTTCGTGGCGCTCTGTGTTTAATTGGTTGTCCTCTCCATTTTTCAATAAGGAAATCCTGTACACAGAATTTATATTGGGCTTCTTGTAAAAGTTCTCCGGAGTGCCTTTACGTGAGGCCGTTTGTATAGGTTCCTGTCAACTTCAAAGGGTTTAATGGATGGGACCAGATTCTTTTTATTACGTCGAGATGCCTCACAAGCTCGTCCAGAGGAAGACTTGTTTATTTTCTTCATGAGTTTTTGACGTAGGCTGTGTAGGGTTTTTTGGAAAGTGAATGTGGTTGTTTGTGCATTATGTTTTTCAGTTTTGTGTATGCTTTTCTTTTCAATTTTATGGTTCAGGGCGAGCACACCCTGTGTGTGTGTGTGTGTGTGTGTGTGTGTGTGTGTTGTGTGTGTGTGTGTGTGTGTTTTTTTGTGTGTGTGTGTGTGTGTGTGTGTGTTGTGTGTGTGTGTGTGTGTTTTGTGTGTGTGTGTGTGTGTGTGTGTGTTTGGGGGGGGACAAATATTCTTCTTAATAACCTATGACCTAATATGATACTCATTCATCTGTATGTTCAGTTAATAACATGCTACTGTAATTAGGTCTAAGGAGTTGTTGGTTGGTGAAGTGATTGGGGGAAGGGGTTTGGGAGTTGGTGGGGAGTGGTGGTGGGGAGAGGCGGTGGGAGTGGGGAGGTTTTCCCCCACTGTCTTAGTTGAGGTTAATTTACCCCCTTTCTGGATGATATTTACTTTTCTCATAGTGTTCGTAAAGATATATTTTTACTAAAGCAGTACTTCCTGAGTTAAACAGTCCTCGATGACGCACTGACTTTCTTGGGTTATCCTGGGTGGCTAACCCTCCAAGGTTAAAAATCCGAAGAAAATCGTATCTAATATCTCTATGGCTCAGCTGAGTTTTCAACTTCCAGCTGTGTCCCCTTATTTTTGTGTCCCATCTCTGAAACATTCTGTCCCTGCCCACCTTGTCAATTCCTCTCCCTATTTTATATGTCGTTATCATGGTTCCCATATTCCTCCTGTCCTCCATTTTCCAGGTCGCCCCTTTAACCCTCTCCTGGAATTTCCCCTTTTAGATCCAGGCTGTCTTTGACCCCTTTTGCGGGTTTTATTTAATGCTTGTCAGATGCACTTGTTGATAGTCATTGACCTATTTTGTGTGTGGTTATAAAAAAAATATATATAAATAAAATTTAAAAAAATATATATATATATATATATATATATATATATAAAATATATATATATATATATATATATATATATATATATATATATAAAATTTATATATATTTTTTTTTTTTTTCAAATAGGCAGAATTTTGATTCAAATAGAAGTCATTTTGAAAATATGCTGAAAATTTTTATGCAAAATTTTCAAAATTTCATTTAACCCTTAAAGAAAAATATATTTCACTTTTGTTTTTTTTAAAATTATTGTAAAAAAATCAAAAATTTTTTTTAGTTTTTAGGCTAAAATAAATTACTCTTGTTAAAAAAGGTTAGTTTTTAAAATTCTTTGGTGAAAATTAAAAATTTACATTATATTAATGAAAAAAATATTTTAAAAGTATAAGAGAAAAATTTTGAAAGGACTTAATTTTAAATGAGTTTTTGCTAATTGACCAGTTTTACAAAATTTTTTTTTTTTTTTTTTTTTTTTTTTCGTACTATAATAAAATAATTATTAATAAAAATTAAAAATTTATTTTAAAAATTTGGTAAAGTTAAAAAGGGAAGAAGAAAAATTTTTTTTTTTTAAAAATTTTTAAATTTAAATATATAAAAATTTAATATATATATATATATATATATATAAAATATATATATATATATATTTTTTTTTTTTTTTTGGTGTGTTTTGGGGGAATGTAAAATAAATTTTTTCCGTAAAAATGGACTCTACGGAAGTTTAATATTCTTGCAGGTAAACGATTATTGATTTAAGGTGTGGAGGTGGTGCAGTAGGTAAGGGTGCGGGTACGCGGCATCCCACAAGTGAGGTAAAAGAACACAAGTACAACTTATGCCACATTTTATTTTGGCAACGTTTCGCTCTCCAGGAGCTTTCTCAAGGCGTTGCAAGCAATACAAGTACACAGAAGGGTAAAAGTATTAGAGTGAGCTTGACAAAATCCATGGAGAGCGAAACGTTGCCACAATAAAAATGTCGCATTAGTTGCAGGTGTGTCCTTTTACCTAACATCATGTATGTTGTATAACTACACAATCATAGGTGTCTGATAGTTAGTCGTTTTTCGTTCAATTAAGTTATCTGACACTGATGACGCTATATAATATATAATACTATATGTAATGTGTTTAATATAATATTACTGCGCACTTATTATGGTATATGATATATAATAATATATAACTAGAAAATAGTTGAATAACTCAACTTCGTAAGGGAGAACACTTCTATATGTCGAGGATGACCCTGCCGTTCTGAAAATGATCTCTCTCAAGTTAGGAATGACTGTTGTGCTGGGAATGACTTCTATCATGGTGTGATTGATCATGCTAGGAATGAAGAATGTCATTCTTGGAATCACACGAGGCCTGGTCACAGACCGGGCCGCGGGGGCGCTGACCCCCGGAACTCTCTCCAGGTAAACACGCGTCGTAAGAATGTTATATTAGGTATGACAATTACGCTTGAAATGACCAGCATCACCCTGGAATGACTAATGGTAAGAATGACACTCGTCATGTTAAGAACGACCTTCGTCAAAGTGAGAATGTCCAGCGCCATGCTGGAAATGATTCTCATTATGGAGAGAGTGAGCAGCATCATGATGGGAATGACCTTCATCATGGTGAGAAGGACCCTCCGTAATTTCAAGAATTAATGATAACAGGGTAGACACCAGCCTCATATAAGAAGTGATCCATAGTGACCTTGAAAGTCGCTCCCAGTGACTTCTGGTCCTAGTTTTAACAACTTCCTCCTCAACAAAGTAGTTCCAAGAAGAAGAAGAAGAAGAAGAGAAGAACAAGTAACAAACTGGATTAAAAGAAAAAAAAAACTTGGATGGACTTTGAGCGAGAGATGTAATCTTGGAGAGTTTTGCAGAGTTGAGGTGCTGACTCTGGCTACACGACTTCAAGTGTTTTACAAGAAGTGTTTGTCCTTGGCTTCTGCTTCCTTCATCATAAGAACACCTCAGGCATCTAAAGCACCTCCACCAGATTCAGCACCTCCACCAGATTCAGCACCTCCACCAGATTCAGCACCTCCACCAGATTCAGCACCTCCACCAGATTCAGCACCTCCATCAGATTCAGCACCTCCACCAGCCACAACACCACGACCAGCCACAGCACCTCCACCTGCCACAACACCTCCACCAGTCACAGCACCTCCACCTGCCACACCACCACCACCACCAGCCACACCATCACCACCAACCACAACACCTCCATCGGCCACAACACCACCACCAGCCACACCACCACCACCAGCCACACCACCTCCACCGGCCACAACACCACCAGCCAGAACACCTCCACCGGCCACAACACCACCACCGGCCACAACACCACCACCAGCCACACCACCACCACCAACCACAACACCTGCACCAACCACAACACCACCACCAGCCACAACACCACCACCAGCCACAACACCTGCATCAGCCACAACACCTTCACCAGCCACAACACCTGCACCAGTCACAACACCTGCACCAGTCACAACACCACCACCAGTCACAACACCTGCACCAGCCACACCACCACCACCAGTCACAACACCTGCACCATCCACAACACCACCACCAGTCACAACACCTGCACCAGCCACAACACCACCACCAGTCACAACACCTGCACTAGCCACACCACCACCACCAGTCACAACACCTGCACCATCCACAACACCACCACCAGTCACAACACCTGCACCAGTCACAACACCACCACCAGTCACAACACCTGCACCATCCACAACACCACCACCAGTCACAACACCTGCACCAGCCACAACACCACCACCAGTCACAACACCTGCACTAGCCACACCACCACCAGCCACAACACCTGCAACACCTGAGCACCACAGATAGTGTTTAATAAGAAGCTTAGAAACGATAGTTGTCTCTAATATATTTTTTCCAACATGTTTGTGAAATTTGCTAAATTATTTTTGCTTTCGTTTTACAATGAAAATATTCCAGTAACTGAAAAAAAATTAAAATGTCTACTCCTGGGAGCTGTAGCTCTTGGACCCTCCCGGGGTTCCCCCCGCCCCCCGTGAGCTGCGTCACCCCAAACACCATCAACACCCCAGACACAACCAATACCATCAACACCAGCCCAAATCACCTCCACCATCCCCAACATCTCCATAACCATCCCCAACAAAACTACCATCCGCAACACATCTGCCCTCCCCAACACTTACACCACTATCCCAAACACCTCCATCCCCAACACCACAACTTTCAACACCTCCACCACCCCACACCTCCACTATCCCCATCACTTCCACCATCCCCAACACCTCCAGCATCCCCAACACCTCCACCACCCCCAACACCTCCACCATCCCACAGATCCACTATCCCCATCACTTCCACCATCCCCAACACCTCCACTATCCCCATCACCTCCACCACCCCCAACACCTCCACCATCCCCAACACCTCCACCATCCCACACATCCACTATCCCCATCACTTCCATCATCCCCAACACCTGCACCATCCCCAACACCTCCACCATCTCACACATCCACTATCCCCATCACTTCCATCATCCCCAACACCTCCACCATCCCCAACACCTCCACCAATACCTCCACCACCCCCAACACCTCCACAATTCCCAACACCACCAGCAGCCATCCTCCAACCATTCTCCCTCTCCACTTCGTCACAATTTTTTCTCCAACTGCGCCTTTGCAGCAGCGGCACGACAGTGTGCCTTTGTAACATTGACCTTTGTACCAGCAGGAAAATAAGTAAATTTAAATAACATTGGTAACATTTGACACAATGTTTATATAGCACCATGGTAGCATTTATATAGGACCATAATGTTAAAATAGCACCATGGTAACATTTATATAGGACCATAATGTTAAAATAGCACCATGGTAGCATTTATATAGGACCATAATGTTAAAATAGCACCATGGTAGCATTTATATAGGACCATAATGTTAAAATAGCACCATGGTAGCATTTATATAGGACCATAATGTTAAAATAGCACCATGGTAGCATTTATATAGGACCATAATGTTAAAATAGCACCATGGTAACATATAGTACCATAATATTCATATAGTACCATAATATTCATATAGTACCATAATATTTAATAATGGTACAACATTTATGTTGTACCATTATTGAAGGTAAATGGATAATGGCGTGATCTCACATATGATAAATAAAAAAAAAATTTAGTTGGGAAGGCTTGTATTGTAGCAAGTTACGCCCAGAGTGGCGCTTTATGAGGTGGAGAAAAGATGTTAGGGTTGTGAGGTATACCCACAGCCAGGCATGGGTTGTGAGGTATACCCACAGCCAGGCATGGGTTGTGAGGTATACCCACAGCCAGGCATGGGTTGTGAGGTATACCCACAGCCAGGCATGGGTTGTGAGGTATACCCACAGCCAGGCATGGGTTGTGAGGTATACCCACAGCCAGGCATGGGTTTTGGGTTTGGGGGAGGTATCCCACAGCCAGGCATGGGGGGGGGAAAAAAGGGGTAATAAACCCCCAAAAAAAAACCAGGCATGGGTTGTGAGGCAAACCCACAGCCAGGCATGGGTTGGGTTGGGGGGGCCAAAAATACCCCCACCCGGGGGGTGCCAGGCATGGGGAAAGGGGAAGGGGGGAAACCCGAGGTATACCCACAGCCAGGCATGGGTTGCGAGGTATACCCACAGCCAGGCATGGGTTGTGAGGTATACGCACAGCCAGGCATGGGTAAGGAAAATGCTGAGTTTTGAAGCTATATATATATATATATATATATATATATATATATATATATATATATATATATATATATATATATACGGTGTACGGTGGGAGTTAAATGGTACCTCTAGGCCTTTCGTGTTTAATCAACACATCATCAGGAGCTTGCAATGTTGCAGAAAGGAGAAAGTCCAAGCAAATACGATCACATGGAACGCCTTTGCGTTCCATGTGATGGTATTTACTTGAACCTCCTCCCTCTTTTTTGCAACATTGTAAGCTCCTGATGATGTGCTGATTGCAACACGAAAGGCCTAGAGGTATCATTCTACTCCCCCCGTGGTTGTTTTACACACACATACACACACACACACACACACACACACACACACACACACACACACACACACACACACACACACACACACACACACACACACACACACACACACATACACACACACACACACACACACACACACACACACACACACACACACACACACACACACACACACACACACACACACACACACACACAGGTAGGTTCTTCAAGCCTCAGAAGAGGGTCAGTGTCGTGGCCAGAGTCTCGTAACTGAAGTAAACTTCTCATACTTTGCTTCAAGTTTCCTCATCGAACTTGAATCCGAAAATTTGACTAACTTGTAGTAGGAGTCTGGAACTTTGGTAAGTGCATCGACTCCTTGTCGGAGGCGGTGACGTCACGGTGCCGTGTTAGCAGTGAAGTGGGTGCTTGAAGTGTTAAGTCACGGCACTTTAGTTGGTAACTTACTTGGAGTAAACTTGGAGGGTGTTCCGGAGGGTCAACGCCCCCGCGGTCCAGTCCATGACCAGGCTTCGCATCTGTCGAATATTTGCAGCTAGTGGTTTACAGCGCTCCTACTCACCGTTTCACAACCAAGAAACAATATTCTTCTATTTCCTTGAGGTATCTAGCTCGCTTATGTTCTTCACCTTCCTATGTTTTATGTATTGTTTTCAGTGTGTGTGTGTGTGTGTGTGTGTGTGTGTACTCACCTAATTGTGGTTGCAGGGGTTGATTCATAGCTCCTGGCCCTGTGTGTGTGAGTGTGAGAGCGCGCGCCAGCGTGCATGCATGTTCGTACACTTGTATGTTTGTGTTTTCTCAGGTGTTTGAAGTTGTTGGGAAGGAATCTTAGCTTTCAGCCCTCTCTCTCTCTCTCTCTCTCTCTCTCTCTCTCTCTCTCTCTCTCTCTCTGAACTGGCAGTTGCCGAGTTAATTCTTGCCTTATGGAATTATTCTTAAAGCTGCGCATAGATTCTGCTTAAACTTCTTTATTCAGGTGAGTCCGATTCCTGATCATTGTAAAGCTGGAGAAATGCTTCATTACAAGCTTTGGACATTTCTGTCTTTAGCTGTCAACTGTGCTTTTATGTACTCGTTACCGCCTCTGTAACAGTCTATTCCTGTCCTCCCTATCAGTGCCTATGATTACGTTACTGTCATGTCACTGGTACTTAGCAGTACCTATGATTACATCACTATAACATCACTGGTCACTATCAGTACCTATGATTACATCACTATCACATCACTAGTCACTATCAGTACCTCTGATTACATCACTATCACACCACTAGTCACTATCAGTACCTCTGATTACATCACTATATCATCACTAATCACTATCAGTACCTACGATTACATCACTATCACACCACTAGTCACTATCAGTATCTATGATTACATCACTATCACATCACTAGTCACTATCAGTACCTCTGATTACATCACTATATCATCACTAATCACTATCAGTACCTACGATTACATCACTATCACACCACTAGTCACTATCAGTACCTCTGATTACATCACTATCACATCACTAGTCACTATCAGTACCTCTGATTACATCACTATATCATCACTAATCACTATCAGTACCTACGATTACATCACTATCACACCACTAGTCACTATCAGTACCTCTGATTACATCACTATCACATCACTAGTCACTATCAGTACCTCTGATTACATCACTATCACACCACTAGTCACTATCAGTACCTCTGATTACATCACTATCACATCACTGGCCCTTCTTTCCTCGTGTTCAGTTCCTTTAAGCTCTCAGACCTTTTATTAACTTTAAGTACATTTACGTAATTTTCGATTATTATCATTGCCTTTTATAACAACATTTGTGTAAATTATTAAAGATATCCCAAAACAAAGTGAATTATTTCCACTTTTTTGTAATATATATTAGATACACTTTTTTGTAATATATATTAGATACAGTTTTTTGTAATATGTATTAGATACAGTTTTTTGTAATATATATTAGATACAGTTTTTTGTAATATATATTAGATACAGTTTTTTGTAATATATATTAGATACAGTTTTTTGTAATATATATTACAGTTTTTTGTAATATATATTAGATACAGTTTTTTGTAATATATATTACAGTTTTTTGTAATATATATTAGATACAGTTTTTTGTAATACATATTAAATACAGTTTTTTGTAATTTATATTAGATACAGTTTTTTGTGATATATATTAGATACAGTTTTTTGTAATACATATTAAATACAGTTTTTTGTAATTTATATTAGATACAGTTTTTTGTAATATATATTAGATACAGTTTTTTGTAATATATATTACAGTTTTTTGTAATATATGTTAGATACAGTTTTTTGTGATATATATTAGATACAGTTTTTTGTAATATATATTAGATACAGTTTTTTGTAATATATATTAGATACAGTTTTTTGTAATATATATTAGATACAGTAGAACTCGGTTATTTTATTAACAGTAAAAAAGAAATGAACTAAGTAAATCGAATATAAGAATAAGTTACAACACAAAGAAATCAAATCAGGGAATAAGTGGGGTTTAAACCCACGCCAAGTGAGTCCTAAATCTAACAGGCCATGGGTTCAAATCCCACCCGTTCCGTGATTTGTTTCAATCGTGTTATTACGATTTCATGAGACAAGAATACAGAGGGCCCCGCCTATACAGCAACTTAGGTTCCTGCCTGCTGCTGTAAAGTGAAACATAGCCTTTGTTTTTTAACTTTCAAATGCATGTATAAGCCTAATAACATGTTTACACTATCATATATTAAGTGAGCAATAGAGATACGCCTAAAAAAATGCATATACACACATTACTTAGCTTAAAATATTTTCGTCCTTAGCTAATAGTTAGTGGTGAATATATTGTTGGAAGTCTGAATAAAGTAAGAATGTGCATATTTGAAAGTCGCTGTATTAGTGAAACGCTGTAAAGCGGGGCCTACCTGCACGGAGACAGTAGCTCCAGGATTATACCCACGTATATCATCCTACCAGAGAAGATAAGATAAGATAAGATAAGATTTCGTTCGGATTTTTAACCCCGGAGGGTTAGCCACCCAGGATAACCCAAGAAAGTCAGTGCGTCATCAAGGACTGTCTAACTTATTTCCATTGGGGTCCTTAATCTTGTCCCCCAGGATGCGACCCACACCAGTCGACTAACACCCAGGTACATATTTGCTGCTAGGTGAACAGGACAACAGGTGTAAGGAAACGTGTCGAAATGTTTCCACCCGCCGGGAATCGAACCCGGGCCCTCCGTGTGTGAAGCGGGAGTTTTAGCCACCAGGCCACCGGGCCACCGAATCAAAAGTGCTCTCTACCCCTGGATTACTGCGACGTCACAGGGATTAAGTTTGTTATATTTTTACGTGTGGGAAATCTAAACAGCTGATAGTTTTTCATTTTTTTCCTCAAGTTAGTTTTACAAACTAGAAACATGATGGCTCGGGCATCAGTTCTCATGGCAGCTCGCTGGTGATAGGGTAGGACATCAGTCCTCGTGGCACCTCGCTGGTGATAGGGTAGGACATCAGTCCTCGTGGCACCTCGCTGGTGATAGGGTAGGACATCAGTCCTCGTGGCACCTCGCTGGTGATAGGGTAGGGCATCAGTTCTCATGGCACCTCGCTGGTGATAGGGTAGGGCATCAGTTCTCATGGCACCTCGCTGGTGATAGGGTAGGACATCAGTCCTCGTGGCACCTCGCTGGTGATAGGGTAGGACATCAGTCCTCGTGGCACCTCGCTGGTGATAGGGTCGGGCATCAGTTCTCATGGCACCTCGCTGGTGATAGGGTCGGGCATCAGTCCTCGTGGCACCTCGCTGGTGATAGGGTAGGACATCAGTCCTCGTGGCACCTCGCTGGTGATAGGGTAGGACATCAGTCCTCGTGGCACCTCGCTGGTGATAGGGTCGGGCATCAGTTCTCATGGCACCTCGCTGGTGATAGGGTCGGGCATCAGTCCTCGTGGCACCTCGCTGGTGATAGGGTAGGACATCAGTCCTCGTGGCACCTCGCTGGTGATAGGGTCGGGCATCAGTTCTCATGGCACCTCGCTGGTGATAGGGTCGGGCATCAGTCCTCGTGGCACCTCGCTGGTGATAGGGTAGGACATCAGTCCTCGTGGCACCTCGCTAGTGATAGGGTAGGACATCAGTCCTCGTGGCACCTCGCTGGTGATAGGGTAGGACATCAGTCCTCGTGGCACCTCGCTGGTGATAGGGTAGGGCATCAGTCCTCGTGGCACCTCGCTGGTGATAGGGTAGGACATCAGTCCTCGTGGCACCTCGCTGGTGATAGGGTAGGACATCAGTCCTCGTGGCACCTCGCTGGTGATAGGGTAGGACATCAGTCCTCGTGGCACCTCGCTGGTGATAGGGTAGGACATCAGTCCTCGTGGCACCTCGCTGGTGATAGGGTTGGGCATCAGTCCTCGTGGCACCTCGCTGGTGATAGGGTCGGGCATCAGTCCTCGTGGCACCTCGCTGGTAATAGTTCCCATGATGGTATATTTCTCTTTGCATACAGCCTGCCCGGACAATGAATAGTTTCTATGATTGTCAAAGTTGCTTGTTAGAAATGATAGTGGAATCTGAGTATGTAATTTTGAACCTAAGGGGAAGTAGATTCACAACCCTCCTTCCTTATATCTCCAGTCTTGATTCCCTCCCTCTCTCCCTCCCTCCATCTCTCCCTCCCTCCATCTCTCCCTCCCTCCATCGCTCCCTCCCTCCATCGCTCCCTCGCCTTCGTCTGCCTCATAATCCATAGAGCGGGTCAGTTCATACTCGCTCCGTGATGGTGAAAATAACTTAGAAAGTTTTCCATTTGCCGCTACCGAATTTTGGGAGAAGTCGCAACCATGCAATCTCTGGAAGCTGGAGAAGGAATAGCGACCAGCGCCTCTCACAGCGGCGCCAGATTGACCGGAAACTGCATGTAAATACTCCCGATTCCCTTCAGCTTCTCTTCTGCAACTTACCGCGGGTTCTGGACGGTAAATCGAGATAACAAATAAAGCTATGAAAGCCATTTTTTCCCCGTGTTAGTATTGGTGGTTGTGATAGAAAAGTAAGTGAACGCTATGAACTGGAACCACCGGAATGAGATAGGGAATATTGCTACCAGTCCACCACTGAAGGGAACAAAATCTCCAACGATCACTTAAGTAGTGAATCCATCGTGAAAGTGTGTGTGTGTGTGTGTGTGTGTGTGTGTGTGTGTGTGTGTGTGTGTGCACTCACCTATTTGTAGTTGCAGGGGGTCGATTCACAGCTCCTGGCACCGTGTGTATGTACTCACTTATTTGTGGTTCCAGGGGGTCAATTCCCAGCTCCTGGCACCGTGTATGTGTGTACTCACCTATTTGTTGTCGCAGGGGGCAGTTCACAGCTCTTGGCCCTGTGTGTGTGTGTATTCACCAAAATGTGGTTGCAGGAGTCGAGTCTTAGCTCTTGGGCCCGCCTTAGCTTTCTGCTTGCCAGTCTCACTCCTACCCTCGTGCGCCCTTTCGTACCTACTTCTAAAACTATGTATTGAGCCTGCCTCTGCCACTTCGTCGAAGTTATTCCACTTCTCGACTCCTTATGAGACTGAGGAAATATTTCTTGACCTCCCTGTGGCTCATCTGTGCCTTGAGCTTCCAGCGGTGTCCCCGAGTACTTGCTCATTTGTGCCTTTAGCATCCAGCTGTGTCCCTGAGTATTGGCTCATCTGTACCTTCAGCTTCCAGCTGTGTCCCCGAGTACTGGCTCATCTGTACCTTCAGCTTCCAGCTGTGTCCCTGAGTACTGGCTCATCTGTGCCTTCAGCTTCCAGCTGTGTCTCTGAGCATTTGTTTCTCAAACAGCCTAGCCTTATTTATCCCATCAGTTCCTCTGAGTATTTTGTATGTTATCATGTGTCCCCTGGTTCTTCTGTCTTGTACTGTTGATAGGTTGAGTTGCGTTACAGCGTCTTCTCGTAAGTGTGAGTTGGACCTGACTAGCTTGTGCTGCTGGGTCTGGTGTCGTGCTCCATCCTTGAGTGGAGGTGACCAGACTGGGTGGGTCATTGGGCTAATCCGGGGGGTGGGTCATTGGGCTTATCTGGGGGGGGGACATGGACTTGCTCCGCATGGGTCAGCAGGCCTGTTGCAGTGTTTCTTCTTTCTTATGTTCTTATGTTCTTATTTAGGTTATACCCCTTAGATCTGGAACAAGCCTCTCTGCATTCCTCTGCACATTCTCCTGTTTCTAAACATGATTGTTCAGCTGAAAGTTCTATGGTGGTGCTGCGTACTCTGAGAAGGGCCTGAAATATGTATAAATAACCCTGAATAAGTCTTTGAGAATCCTGAAGGCGCCTCTTATATTTGCCAGATGAACATTGGCTGCAGAGGTTATTCGTTTGAGGTGTGACTTCGACAGTGTATCAGGCACTAGCTCACCCCTACGTCTTTCTTTTTTTAGGTCTGACGTTTCTGCACACTGAGTCTGCACTTCGTATCCCGTCGTCTTGCACCTTCCACAGTGTTCAAAATCTTGCATTTGCTGAAGTTAAACTCAAGCAGGCACTTATCCGACTAATCTTACAGTTTGTCCCGATCCATTTGTAACCTTTCCCCTGCCCTCAGTTGTTTTTATTCTCATTAGTTTTTAAATTAGCAACCAGGGATACATATGTCTTAATTCAATAAGATTACAGTAAACAGGTGATATCACAATATGCAGAACAAACACTGTGAAAAAATTGCCAAATTCCAAGAGCTTTCGTGACTTCTCACATTATTAAGGAAGTAGTTCCTTGATAATATAAGAAGTCACGAATGCGCTTGGAATTTCGCTATTTTTTCTCAGTGGTTGTTCTGCATATGTCTTAATATCATGTTAGTCACATGAACCAAAAACAATACCGACCCTCGCGGGACCCGGCTTTTTCTAGGACAGTTCCTGTTTGTTTTCTTTCCCTAAGGTACTCTATGAGACACAAGAGTACATTCCTTGTTATTCATGCCTGCATCCCAAGTTTCTGTCCAGTCTTCTGTGAGGTATAGTATCAAATGTGTGTGTGAGAGAGAGAGAGAAAGAGAGAGAGTGAATTACCTATGTATAGCTTTCAGGAGCAGAGTCATGCTCACGGTGTCCTGTCGTCATTAACATGTTCATCATATTTTTTTTTTAAGTTTCTAATGGTTGTAGCACCTGCTACCTCCTCTTTTAGGTCCATTAGTTTGTGACTTTGTTGGCGAGAAAACTGAACTATGCCTTCACCTCCTCTTTATTCTCTGTCCTCTTGTCTTGCTGCAGGTACTAAGAAATCTGAAAAAAATGGTCTGGTGATACCGACAAAATGTGGAAAAAGACATTTATGTTCAGTTCAGGACATTAGAGGAAACGTTTCGCTACGAGTGGCTTCTTCAGTTCTAAATCTCAAGAAGCCACTCGTGGCGAAACGTTTTATCTAATAAAAGTGTTGAACTGTACGTAAGTGTCTTTTTGGTCTGCGTGCGTGTACTAACATACGTTTATACACAGTGGGAGGATAATATATAATTAGATGAGTCCATCAGGACAACCCAGGAGATAGATTAAAACCAAATACTGTGCTCTTCCCCTCGCTGCTTACGTAAGCAAAATTCCCCCGGTGGCCGGCCCTCACACAGGAAGGGAAACCAGTGGTAAAAATTACCTCGAAAAGTGTGTCCCTTGAGAGGGTGGGTATAAAAGGTGTTGTAATGAAGTAATGTCGGTGCAAACCTCCTTCTGTTTGGTACAAAGACTCCCGCTAAAAGGGTAGGCTCAATTTTTACAGGGGTTTAATTATATCTCTGTGTGCAGGTTAGCGGGGTCATAGAGGTGCTTTGGTGTGGTGTTGGGGTAGTTTGTGTGTGGGGTTGTGAGGTGCTGGGATGGTGTCGTTGTGTGTGTGTGTGGGGTTGTGAGGTGCTGGGATGGTGTCGTTGTGTGTGTGTGTGGGTTGTGAGGTGCTGGGATGGTTCCGTTGTGTGTGTGTGGGTTGTGAGGTGCTGGGATGGTTCCGTTGTGTGTGTGTGGGTTGTGAGGTGCTGGGATGGTGCCGTTGTGTGTGTGTGTGGGTTGTGAGGTGCTGGGATGGTGTCGTTGTGTGTGTGGGGGGTTGTGAGATGCTGGGATGGTGTCGTTGTGTGTGTGGTGGTGAGGTGCTGGGATGGTGTCGTTGTGTGTGTGTGGGGTTGTGAGGTGCTGGGATGGCGTCGTTGTGTGTGTGTGGGTTGTGAGGTGCTGGGATGGTGTCGTTGTGTGTGTGTGGGTTGTGAGGTGCTGGGATGGTGTCGTTGTGTGTGTGGGGGGTTGTGAGGTGCTGGGATGGTGTCGTTGTGTGTGTGTGGGGTTGTGAGGTGCTGGGATGGTGTCGTTGTGTGTGTGTGGGTTGTGAGGTGCTGGGATGGCGTCGTTGTGTGTGTGTGGGTTGTGAGGTGCTGGGATGGTGTCGTTGTGTGTGTGTGTGGGTTGTGAGGTGCTGGGATGGTGTCGTTGCGTGTGTGTGGGTTGTGAGGTGCTCGGATGGTGTCGTTGTGTGTGTGTGTGGGTTGTGAGGTGCTGGGATGGTGTCGTTGTGTGTGTGTGTGGGTTGTGAGGTGCTGGGATGGTGTCGTGTGTGTGTGTGGGTTGTGAGGTGCTGGGATGGTGCCGTTGTGTGTGTGTGGGTTGTGAGGTGCTGGGATGGCGTCGTTGTGTGTGTGTGGGTTGTGAGGTGCTGGGATGGTGTCGTTGTGTGTGTGTGGGTTGTGAGGTGCTGGGATGGTGTCGTTGTGTGTGTGTGGGTTGTGAGGTGCTGGGATGGTGTCGTTGTGTGTGTGTGGGTTGTGAGGTACTGGGATGGTGTCGTTGTGTGTGTGTGGGTTGTGAGGTGCTGGGATGGCGTCGTTGTGTGTGTGTGGGTTGTGAGGTGCTGGGATGGTGTCGTTGTGTGTGTGGGTTGTGAGGTGCTGCGATGGTGTCGTTGTGTGTGTGGGTTACAAGGTGTTGGGATGGTGTCGTTGTGTGTGTGTGGGTTGTGAGGTGCTGGGGTGGTGTCGTTTTGTGTGTGGGGGGTTGTGAGGTGCTGGGATGGTGTCGTTGTGTGTGTGTGGGTTGTGAGGTTCTGGGATGGTGTTGTGTGTGTGTGGGTTGTGAGGTGCTGGGATGGCGTCGTGTGTGTGTGGGTTGTGAGGTGCTGGGATGGTGTCGTTGTGTGTGTGTGGGTTGTGAGGTGCTGGGATGGCGTCGTTGTGTGTGTGTGGGTTGTGAGGTCCTGGGATGGTGTCGTTGTGTGTGTGGGTTGTGAGGTGCTGCGATGGTGTCGTTGTGTGTGTGTGGGTTACGAGGTGTTGGGATGGTGTCGTTGTGTGTGTGTGGGTTGTGAGGTGCTGGGATGGTGTCGTTGTGTGTGTGGGGGGTTGTGAGGTGCTGGGATGGTGTCGTTGTGTGTGTGTGTGGGTTGTGAGGTGCTGGGATGGTGTTGTGTGTGTGTGGGTTGTGAGGTGCTGGGATGGTGTCGTTGTGTGTGTGTGGGTTGTGAGGTGCTGGGATGGTGTCGTTGTGTGTGTGTGTGGGTTGTAAGGTGCTGGGATGGTGTCGTTGTGTGTGTGTGGGTTGTGAGGTGCTGGGATGGTGTCGTTGTGTGTGTGTGGGTTGTGAGGTGCTGGGATGGTGTCGTTGTGTGTGTGTGGGTTGTGAGGTGCTGGGATGGTGTCGTTGTGTGTGTGTGGGTTGTGAGGTGCTGGGATGGTGTCGTTGTGTGTGTGTGTGGGCTGTAAGGTGCTGGGATGGTGTCGTTGTGTGTGTGTGGGTTGTGAGGTGCTCGGATGGTGTCGTTGTGTGTGTGTGGGTTGTGAAGTGCTGGGATGGTGTCGTTGTGTGTGTGGGGGTTGTGAGGTGCTGGGATGGTGTCGTTGTGTGTGTACTCACCTAGTTGTACTCACCTAGTTGAGGTTGCGGGGATCGAGTCCGAGCTCCTGGCCCCGCCTCTTCACTGATCGCTACTAGGTCACTCTCCCTGAGCCGTGAGCTTTATCATACCTCTGCTTAAAGCTATGTATGGATCCTGCCTCCACTACATCGCTTCCCAAACTATTCCACTTACTGACTACTCTGTGGCTGAAGAAATACTTCCTAACATCCCTGTGATTCATCTGTGTCTTCAGCTTCCAACTGTGTCCCCTTGTTACTGTGTCCAATCTCTGGAACATCCTGTCTTTGTCCACCTTGTCAATTCCTCTCAGTATTTTGTATGTCGTTATCATGTCCCCCCTATCTCTCCTGTCCTCCAGTGTCGTCAGGTTGATTTCCCTTAACCTCTCCTCGTAGGACATACCTCTTAGCTCTGGGACTAGTCTTGTTGCAAACCTTTGCACTTTCTCTAGTTTCTTCACGTGCTTGGCTAGGTGTGGGTTCCAAACTTGTGTGGGTTGTGAGGTGCTGGGATGGTGTCGTTGTGTGTGTGTGGGTTGTGAGGTGCTGGGATGGCGTTGTTGTGTGTGTGTGGGTTGTTAGGTGCTGGGATGGTGTCGTTGTGTGTGTGGGTTGTGAGGTGCTGGGATGGTGTCGTTGTGTGTGTGTGGGTTACGAGGCGCTGGGATGGTGTCGTTGTGTGTGTGTGGGGTTGTGAGGTGCTGGATGGTGTCGTTGTGTGTGTGTGGGGGGTTGTGAGGTGCTGGGATGGTGTCGTTGTGTGTGTGTGGGTTGTGAGGTGCTGGGATGGTGTCGTTGTGTGTGTGTGGGTTGTGAGGTGCTGGGATGGTGTTGTTGTGTGTGGGGGTCGTGATGGGTCTCCCATGTTACCCAGAGTATTATGCTGGGTCGTGATGGGTCTCCCATGTTACCCAGAGATTTATGCTGGGTCGTGATGGGTGTCCCATGTTACCCAGAGTCATTTGTTGGGTCGTGATGGGTCTCCCATGTTACCTAGAGTCTTATGCTGGGTCGTGATGGGTCTTCCATGTTACTCAGTCTTATGCTGGGTCGTAATGAGTCTCCCATGTTACCTAGTCTTATGCAGGGTCGTGATGGGTCTCCCATGTTACCTAGAGTCTTTTGCTGGGTCGTGATGGGTCTCCCATGTTGCCTATAGTCTTATGCTGGGTCGTGATGGGTCTCCCATGTTACCCAGAGTCTTGTGTTGGGTCATGGTGGGTCTCCCATGTTACCCAGAGTCTTATGCTGGGTCGTGATGGGTCTCCCATGTTGCCTATAGTCTTATGCTGGGTCGTGATGGGTCTCCCATGTTACCCAGAGTCTTGTGTTGGGTCATGGTGGGTCTCCCATGTTACCCAGAGTCTTATGGTGGGTCGTAATGGGTCTCCCATGTTACGCAGAGCCTTATCCTGGGTCGTGATGGGTCTCCCATGTTACCCAGAGTCTTATGCTGGGTCGTAATGGGTCTCCCATGTTACGCAGTCTTATCCTGGGTCGTGACTGGTCTCCCATGTTACGCAGAGTCTTCTGTAACACACCGCCCACCGTTTTACTGGGATATTCACCCAGGCGTCTGGGTATCACTTCTCAAATGAATATCCCAGTAAAGCGACACAAATGTGATACTACCGACCATACCTGGTCGGTGGAGACAGATTCCACAATACTGAACATAACGTGTGTAAGCAATGTCAGTGGTACAATACTTGTGTAGTATATAACTTTGTGCCACCCTTATCTGGACCTCTCTGTCTGATCTGTGGGTTCGAACCCTGGTTTGTTAGGGGCTAACCAATAAATTATTTTTTATTTTTTTATTATAACACTGGCCGATTCCCACCAAGGCAGGGTGGCCCGAAAAAGAAAAACTTTCACCATCATTCACTCCATCACTGTCTTGCCAGAAGGGTGCTTTACACTACAGTTTTTTAACTGCAACATTAACACCCCTCCTCAGGGTAATTGATAAGGGTAGATTGTTTGAGAGGCTGGGAGACAGGTACACGAAGTCGAAGTGTGAAGTTGGGCACAAGTGAATTATGAAGATGTTAGGAAGTATTTTGTCAGCTTTAGAAAGGTCAGGAAGTGGAATAACCTTGACGACAAAATAATGGAAGGAGGCTCCAAGCACAGTTTTAAGAGCAGGTATTACAGGACCTGAGAGACTAGGCGGGAGTGAATCTAAAAAGCGGTAAGTTAAGGGACTGAACCAGGAGCTAAGACTCGACCTCAGCAACTAAATTAGATGAGCACACACACACACACACACACACACACACACACACACACACACACACACACACACACACACACACACACACACACACACACACATACATATACATCAAAGGTAACTTATACACTCACAAGATAACAGGTGGGGCCAGGAGCTAGCCCTCGACCCCTGCAACCACATATAGGTGAGTGCACACATTAAGGGAGAACAGATTGGTGTGCAACATTTGCATGGTGACACAATCCTGGTGGAGCCAGACCAGTGGCAGATGTCTCAGCCAAGTTGGCAATGACTTGGAGGCCGTAGACTTGCACAAGTTGGAGCCTCTCTATCAAGAAGCAATCCTAGACGCCCCAGCCAATCAAATAGTAATTCACGTCGTTAGATGAGCAAATCTGGAACTCTCTAAACTCTAAAGGAGAAAATCAGACTCGAAGCATCCAATCACCTAATTGGAATCTAATTCTCGTGGCCTGGGTCGTAACGAGGACCCGGATAGCTACAATCTCCCTCCAGTCCTCAGTAGATTTCATTACATGTATATTTCTGGGTGCAATCGTCAGGTTGCGGCCGATGCAATTTGCAAGATGCACACAAGACGTCTTGAGGACAGGAGAGGGAGAGGACACTCCCTATATTGGCAGGGACCTGCTGCCAGACAGACTACGAGAGGTTGTAGAGCCAGACGGAGAAGTCTGGCTCTGCTGCCTCTCCCTATTTTACTATGCCTAGTTTTACTCTTTATATTTACTCTGTTCTTCTCTTTACTATCTTCATCTTTGTTTATCTTTACTCTGTTTATCTGTAGTACTTTGTTCGTCTTTGTTCGTTTTAAATTTGGTCATTTTAACTCTGTTCATTTCCTTACCTTGTTCCCAACGTCACTTTCTTAGTTTTTCCTGTAAATTTACAAATGCCATTTTATTAATTTTAGGTTAGGCTTTTAGGATATTTTAAATTGGAATAGAATAGATCACTTTAGGTTAGGGTGGATTAAGTGAGGATAGTTTTGTTTGGTATGTTTAGGTTAGGTTAGATTAGTCTAGGTTAGGATGGAGTTAGGTTAAGTTAATCTAGGTTAGGATGGGGTTAGGTTAGGGTAGTCTAGGTTAGGATGGAGTTAGGTTAGGATAGGTTAGGATGGAGTTAGGTTAGGTTAGGTTAGTCTAGGTTAGGATGGAGTTAGGTTAGTCTAGGTTAGGATGGAGTTAGGTTAGGTTAGTCTAGGTTAGGATGGAGTTAGGTTAGGTTAGGTTAGTCTAGGTTAGTATGGAGTTAGGTTACCTTTATATTAGGTTAGTTTTTTAGGATATTTTAGGTTAAAATAGGATAGACAACGTTAGGATAAGTTACATTACGTTAAGATGAATTAAGTTATGTTAAAAGCTGAGAAACATGTGCAACATCTGGGTATCTTTATTGTAGATGTTTCGCCCTCCAGTGACTTTATCAGTACAGATTCTTGGACAAAATTTGAAGACAGTAGAACTATATACAAAAGATGAGGTAATCAGTCCCTCAGCCTTGGCGTCGGTGTGAGTTAGGTTATGTTGAACTAGGCTAGGATGGATTAGGTTATTATTTACCTGGAGTATACCTGGAGGGGGTTTCGGGTATCATCGCCCCCGTGGCCCGGTCCGTGACCAGGTCTTGTAGTGAGTCAGGGCTTGATCAACCAAGCTGTTACTGCTGTTACTCGTGTAAACATTTATTTTACAACAAATCAGCAGTAAATGATAACAAGGGGACCGAAAACACGAAACGTTGTAATGCGAATGTTTGTCTCTCAAGCTGGGAGAAAGTGCTGATTTTGGGAGAAAATTGTGCTGTGTCCGGGGCCCAAAACTGTTCAACAGCCTCCCATCAAGCATTAGGGGAATTGCCAATAAACCCCTGGCTGCCTTCAAGACCTCTGGCTGCCTTCAAGACCTCTGGCTGCCTTCAAGACCTCTGGCTGCCTTCAAGAGAGAGCTGGACAGATACCTAAAGTCAGTGCCGGATCAGCCGGGCTGTGGCTCGTACGTCGGACTGCGTGCGGCCAGCAGTAACAGCCTAGTTGATCAGGCCCTGATCCATCGGGAGGCCTGGTCATGGACCGGGCCGCGGGGGCGTTGATCCCCGGAATAACCTCCAGGACCTGCTGAGAGCCGGTGTTCCCCATCTGGCCCTTGGGAAAGTGGAGTCCTCAAGCACCTTGTACTGGGTAAGTGGACTGTGGGAACACATATACATAACAGCCCAGTCAACTGGAAATAAAACTGGACAACTTGTTAAAATGTTATTTAAATCTAGACGACGTTTTGCTTATAGGGTTTTTTGATATCGTAATAACACGACTGTAAACAAACCACAGAACGGGTGGGGTTTGAATCCATGGCGAAGGAGTCTTAAAATACCATGCCACTCACTCGCCATGGGTTCAAACCCCACCGGTTCCGTGGTTTGTTTTCACGTGAAAATGTATATTTATCAACCTATCGACTACACAAGAGCCGTGAGGAAAAAATATTTTGCATTAGGTTGTAGTGTGACAGCAGTTCTCTCTGTGTAGGACTTATGATATTATTAAGCTTTACATAGAGTAAATGGTTGCCGCAAGCATGTATATGATTATTCTCCAGCGGTTCTTACCCCTCAAGGAAGGTTCCTTGATGCTGGTGACTGGCTCTTGATCTAGGGAATTGGATCTGCACTCCAGTTCCCTGAATTAACCCTGAATGCTTTCCACATCCCCCCCACAGGCGCTGTATAATCCTATGGGTTTCGCGCTTCCCCCTGGATTATAATAATAATAATAATCCAGCGGTTCTTAGGTATTGTCGGCAGTGCACCATTTGGGTGCCAGGCGAGCGCCATTAAGACTGCATGTAACCTTTACACCACCAGTCAAGAATACATAAATCACTGAAATAGGCATTAAACTTGCAGTATGTATACACCGAGAAATATACACCTCTCGGTGTATAATATCCTTGTGAGATAAGCTTTATTCAGGAAGTTTATAAATTATTTAGCAGTAAAGTCATACCGTGGTTCTGAAGGCATATGTATTTTGTAAGCAGGTTTATAATATAATGACCCGATTGTCAACAAGTCACTGAATGAAGGGTTCAACCCCCTGGCAAGCCAGTGCTAAAACTAGCAAGTCAGTGTGTTATGCACTGTACACTTATCCTAACCTATTCAAGGGAAGTAGTTTGGCTTATGTTTTTATTGGAGTACCTCTTTGTTGGTAATACTGATGTTTGGTATTGTTTGCAGAACGGTAAGTTTAAAAGATCTCAACAGGCAGTACAAACAGGAGTATTACGGGTTATGTTCATGGGAAATTGCTAAAACCGCACGGGGTCATACAGCAACTAGGAAATGGAAGGAAATCAGGTTTGATTCATGGGAGAATGCCTGTGTATATATTCACGTATTCTCTACTGACTTGATCAAGCCCAGTGTGTGGACGAAATGTTGTCGCTAATAGAGGTATTTAAATTTCATTTACGCCACAGATCCAGTGACAAGAGAAGTGTAGCTCTAGCTACTGGATCAAGAGTCTTCCAGCGGCTTCAGGGCGTTTACCCCTTGAAGAGGAAGTATGGCGGAACTGTTGACGTCCCCAGTGCGGATAAGATGACCAGCCTGGACGAAGAAGAGTCTGGATGTGACGTCCAAGAGTTTTTCCGTCTCCTACTCACTCCACCAAGACAAAAACACCAACCACCGCGACATTTTAGCGTCGCTGTCGACTTGTGAGTCTAGTAATGAGTAAATGGCAGCCAGGAAAATGAAAATGGAAAAAATGCTGGAGGATTATGAACAGGTAATGACAGGGGAAACAAAAACAAATTAAAGTGTAAATGGAAGGAAGGAATGTCGGCGGGGACTACTCAGTCACTCCCAGTCGCTTAAAAAAACCAGTGTCATTTTTTAAGGTGGCTGCGGAAGGAAGCATAGTTTGTACATTTGGTTATGTGTAGCTGGTTATGTATTTATGGAACAATCACTATTCTTGCAGGCAAGCACCAACACGCACCAGCAAGCACCAACACGCAACAACACGCAACAACACGCACCAGCACGCATATATACATCAAGGTATATTACCTCTGAAATTGCCACTGATATAAGAAAAATCGAGATGTATGTTAATAAAGCGAGCTGTGTCGATGAAAAAACTTTGACTATATTTTCTAGTGAAAGCCTATACAAAACTTTTAAATCCACGGTAATGGCAGCTAAATTATTGATATGTGGCATTTGGGTTGTGGAGTTCATTGGTGCGATCACTGGCAGCGTGCTGTTTATGGCTTGACTTTATATTGATGTTGACTTGGAGAATCTGTCCCACCGATACTGATTGTGTTACCATTATTTCTGAAGCATCTGATGGAGTGACCATTTAGAACAAGATGTGAAAACACCAGGTACGGTAACGTTTATTGTGTGTGTGTGTGTGTGTGTGTGTGTGTGTGTGTGTGTGTGTGTGTGTGTGTGTGTGTGTGTGTGTGTGTGTGTGTGTGTGTGTGTGTGTGTGTGTGTGTGTGTGTGTGTGTGTGTGTGTGTGTGTGCGTGCTTGTGTGTGTGTGTGTGTGTGTGTGTGTGTGTGTGTGTGTGTGTGTGTGTGTGTGTGTGTGTGTGTGTGTGTGTGTGTACTCATCTAGTTGTGGTTGCAGGGGTCGAGTCACAGCTCGCGGCCACGCCTCTTCACTGGCCGCTACTAGATCGCTCTTCGTGCTCTATGAGCTTTACCATACCTCTTCTTAAAGCTATGTATGGATCCTGCCTCTACTACATCACTTCCCAGACTATTCCGCTTCCTGACAACTCTGTGACTGAAGAAATACTTCCTAACATCCCTGTGATTCATCTGAGTGTTCTGCTTCCAACTGTGTCCCCTTGTTGCTGTGTCCCATCTCTGGAACATCCTGTCTCTATCCACCTTGTCGATTCCTCTCAGTATTTTATATGTCGTTATCATATTCCCCTATCTCCCCTGTCCTCCAGTATTGTCAGGTCGATTTCCCTTAACCTCTTCTCGTAGGGCATTCCCCTTAGCTCCGGGACTAGTCTTGTTGTGAACCTTTGCACTTTCTTTAATTTCCTTACATGCTTGGCTAGGTTTGGGTTCCAAACTGGTGCTGCATACCTCAGTATAGGCCTAACGTACATGGTGTACAGGGTCCTGAACGATTCCTTATTGAGATGTTGGAGTACTGTTCTTAGGTTTACTAGGCGCCCATATGATGCAGCAGTTATCTGGTTAATGTACGCCTCAGGAAATATTCCGGGTGTTATACTTACCCAAAGTCCCTTTTCCTTGAGTGAGGTTTGTAGTCTCTGGCCCCCTAGACTGTACTCAGTCTGTGGTCTTCTTGCCCCTTCCCCAATGTTCATGACTTTGCACTTGGTGGGGTTGAACTCCAGGAGATAGTTTCTGGACCAGGCCTGCAATCTGTCTAGATCCCTTTGTAGTTCTGCCTGGTCCTCATCCGATTGAATTCTCATCAGCTTCATTCACATCATCTGCAAACAGGATAATTTTTGAGGCTATTCTTTCCGTCATGTCGTTCACATATACCAGAAACAGCACCGGTCCTAGGACTGACCTCTGTGGAACCCCGCTCGTCACACGTGCCCACTCTGACACCTCGTCACGTACCATGACTCGCTGGTGTTTTCCCGACAGGTATTCCCTGATCCATTGCAGTGCCTTCCCTGTTATCCCTGCCTGGTCCTCCAGCTTTTGCTTAATCTCTTATGTGAAACTGTGTCAGATGTCATCTTACAGTCCAAGAAAATGCAGTCTATCCACCCCTCTCTCTCTTGTCTTACTGCTGTCACCCTGTCATAGAACTCCAGTAGGTTTGTGACATAGGATTTCCCATCCCTGAAAGCGTGCTGGTTGATAAGCTCATTCCTTTCTAGGTGCTCCACCACGCTTCTCGTGATAATCTTCTCCATGACTTTGCATACTATACATGTCAGTGACACTGGTCTGTAGTTTAGTGCTTCGTGTCTGTCTCCGTTTTTAAAAATTGGGACTACATTTGCTGTCTTCCATACCTAAGGTAGTCACCCTGTTTCAATAGATGTGTTGAAGATTGTTGTTAGTGGTACACACAATGTCTCTGCTCCCTCTCTCAGGATCCATGGAGAGATGTTATCCGGCCCCATCGCCTTTGAGGTATCTCGCTTGCTTAGCAGCCTCTTCACTTCTTACTCGGTTGTATGTATTGTGTCCAGCACTTGATGGTGTACCCCACCTCTCCGTCTTTCTGGAGTCCCTTCTGTCTCCTCAGTGAACACTTCTTTGAATCTCGCATACTTTGGTCGTTTCCTGTGATCTCCCCTCCTTCCCTTCTCAGCCTGATTACCTGGCTCTTGTTTTTCTCCTGATGTGGCTGTACAACAGCTTCTGATCAGATTTGACTTTCGCTGCTATGTCATTTTTGAATTGTCGTTGGGCCTTCCTTCTTACCGGTGCATATTCATTTCTGGCTCTACGACTGCTTTCCTTATTCTCCTGGGTCCTTTGCCTTCGATACTTCTTCCATTCTCTGGCACACTTGGTTTTAGCCTCTCTACACCTTTGAGTGAACCAAGGGCTAATCCTGGCTTTCTCGTTATTTCTGTTACCCTTGGGTACAAACCTCTCCTCAGCGTCCTTGCATATTGTTGTCACATATTCCATCATCTCATTTACTGACTTCCCTGCCAGTGCTGTCCCACTGAACCTCGCGCAGGAAATTCTTCATGCCTGTGTAGTTCCCTCTCTTGTAGTTTGGCTTCATTCGTCCTGCCTTTCCTGCCTCCCTCTCCTCTTGTAACTCTATGTATTCGAAGCTCAGAACCATGTAGTTACTGGCCCTGAGGGGTCTTTCATATGTGATGTCCTCAATATCTGCACTAATCAAGGTGAATACTAGGTCCAGTGTTGCTGGTTCATCCTCTTTCTCTCTTTCTCTCTCTCTGGTAGTGTCCCTTACGTGTTGGTACATGAGGAATTCCAGTACCACCTCCATCATCTTAGCCCGCCACGTTTCTGGGCCCCCATGTAGCTCCAGGTTCTCCCAGTCAATTTCCTAGTGATTGAAGTCATCCACAGTCAGCAGCTTTGCCCTGCTCGCATGAGCCCTTTTGGTCACTTCAGCCAGTGTGTCAACCATCGCTCTGTTAGTCTCATAATCTTGCCTTGGCCTCCTGCTGCTCTGTGGTGGGTTGTACATCACTGCAATTAGCACATTGGGACCTTCAGACTTAAGTGTTCCTATTATGTAGCCTCTTGCTTCCCCTCTTTCCATTTCATCCAAATCCCATTGTTTTTTGATGAGCAGTGCAGCTCCTCAATCTCTCTGTTCCCTCAGTCTTTCCTCAGGACCTGATATCCCGTTGGAAAGATGGCATCTGTTATCATTCCTGTGAGCTTGGTTTCTGTGAGAGCTATGATGTCTGGTGATGTCTCTGATTCTTTCGTGCCACTCCTCCCACTTATTTGTTATTCCATCAGCGTTGGTGTACTATACCTTCAGTTTCTTATCCAACACTGTGTTCTGAGGGGTCTGTGGGGGTGTTGGACCTGGCAGTGTGGTGTGGGATTCTACAGCATAATGTGGGGTGGGGGCCACATCTTCGCTGGTCGCTTCTAGGTCTACTCTCTCCCTGGTCCATGAGCTTTATCGTATCTCTTCTTGAAGCTGTGTGTGTGTGTGTGTGTGTGTGTGTGTGTGTGTGTGTGTGTGTGTGTGTGTGTGTGTGTGTGTGTGTGTGTGTGTGTGCACGTGTGTGTACGTGCGTGTGATATTTGATCAGGATAGAGGTCATTATCACATAACCTGCGTGCGTGCAATGGCTGAGTAATCACCCTTTTGTGTGTACAGGATAATTACATTATATCTGTGTAAAGCGTCAAACCCGTGAGGGCGTTTAGTGCATGGAGCAGAAGCGGCTCTATGCAGAGCTACATGATGGAGCTCATAACGCTCTATCTTTGTACATTTGTTGTATTAATATTGTAAACTGTACCATACATGCACACACAACTTCTGACCAGTTCTCTATATTCGTCATCGTGCGTGTAAAAACACGCGATGAAAATTTCGATGATATAGACAGCGCTGCCAAACGCAATTCACTTGTCTTTTTGTAAAATTTAGTTACGGTCAAGTAATTTTATTAAAATTAGCCTAATATAACCAAACCTAACCTAACTTAACCAAACCTAACCTAACTTAACCTAACATAACCTAACTAAACCTATCCTAACTTAACCAAACCTAACCTAACTTAACCAAACCTAACCTAACTTAACCAAACCTAACCTTTGAGTGCTGACCTGTACTTAACTCTGTGAAGAAGTGTCTTGTTTGCTCCCGTGGACTGAACCAAGATGCCCTCCATCGAGCAACTTTACCAGCAACTTAAGGAAGAATTGAGGGCAGCGAAGATGGAGATACGGCGATTGACCGAGGAAAACAAGAGGATTCGTAGTAGTCCTCCTGTTTCGAGTCCTCAGGTCAAGAAGGGATCGTGGTCAGTGGCTGGACAGCAGGGGACGACGAAGTTGACGATCAAGAAGACGAATGGAAAGCCAGAAACGATGAAGAAGAAAGAGACTGCTGTGGAAACTCCCGTGGAAACCTCCAACGCATTCTCGGTGCTACCCGACGAATGTGAGTCGACTACTGGGATCGTCACGACGAACGACAACAAGGAAGGTAAGAATATTGTTGTTGTTGGGGATAGCCAGGTTAGATACATGGATAGGGCATTCTGCTTGAAGGACAGGAGTAGGAGACAAATGGTATGCTTTCCTGGGGCTGGGATGGAGGACATTGTTAGTCGGCTTGACAACATCATGAACGGTAATGGGATCAATCCTATTATTTGCCTCAGTGCTGGAGGCAATGATGTAGGCAAGCGAAGAAGTGAGGATTTAGTTAGAAAGTTCAGGACAGCTATAGACATGATTAGGAAGAAGGGGGGGCGGCCTGTTATATGTGGCATTTTGCCAAGAAGAGGTGTTGGTAATGAATGGTTGTCCAGAGCAATTGGTATTAATTGTTGGCTGGATAAACACTGTAAGGATAATGCAGTACCATTCATTGACAACTGGGACAACTTCTATGACCGAAATGACATGTATGCCAGGGATGGGGTTCACTTATCCAGGGCAGGTGTGGGTTTTCTTGCTAACTCAGTTGAGGGGGTTGTTAGGACTTTAAACTAGGATTAGTTAGAGGTATGGGTTTAGAAATGATTAATAATAAGTATGGATATATTGACTTATGCTCTGATATTAAGAATCATAATAGTAACTGTCATGGAGTAACTCTGGGTAATGATAATTTCAGAAATTGTGTAAAAACAAAGATGAATAGGAAAAATGTGCAGAAGAAAAAACATATGATGGTATTTTATGCTAACAGTCGAAGTGCAAGAAATAAAATTAATGAACTACGTTTGGTAGCATGTGCTGGGAACTTTGATATCATTGCATTAACTGAAACGTGGTATGATTTAAAGAGTCGGGATATGACTGCTGAGTGTAATATTCAGGGATTTAAGTTGTTCAATGTGGATAGATGTAATGGGAAGGGGGGAGGAGTTGCATTGTATGTTCGAGAAAATATTAATTGTTGCATAAAAACAGGTATAAAAATAGATGGAGCAGTAACAGAGTCTGTTTGGGTAGAGTTCGTGGAGGGTCAAGAAAAACTAATTCTAGGTGTAATATACCGACCTCCAGGCTTGGATCACGATAGAGGGAGACTTCTTTGGGACGAAATTGTTAGGGCTTCTGGACACAGTAACATAGTCATAGTAGGGGACTTTAACTTTAGCCAAATTGACTGGAATTCTTTGACAGGTAATCTAGAGTCCAGTGACTTCATGGAAACAGTTCAGGACTGTTTTCTGAAACAGAGTGTATCTGAGCCTACCAGGGGTAATAATTTGCTAGACCTAGTCTTGTCAAATAAGGAAACACTCGTGAATAATCTGGAGATCACTGAAGAGCTTGGCGCAAGTGATCACAAATCCATCACCTTTAGCATTAATTGGGAATGCAAGAATAATGATAATACAGTAAAAATCCCTGATTTTCGTTCTGCCGATTATAATGGACTTAGGGAACATCTGTCTAATCTTGATTGGGGTTATCTAGCTAATGATTTTATTGACGATAATCATACTTATGAATATGAAGGGATCTGCTTTTATGATTGTTTTCTTAATAATGTACACAGTGCCCAGAGTATATACATTCCCCAGAGAGAAATTAGGTCTAATAATAACGATCCCAAATGGGTTAACAGGAGGCTAAAGCATCTATTAGGGGAGAAAAGGGGAATTTATAGGCGCATCAGAAGAGGAGAGGTTAACCTTACTGACCAATATGTTCAGCTTAAAAGAGATGTAAAAAAGGCGATTAGAAAGGCTAAACGTGACTATGAAATTAGAGTTGCTAATGAATCAAAGACTAATCCAAAGGGGTTCTTTCAAGTGTATAGGACGAAGGTGAAGGAAAAAGTAGGACCTCTGAAATCTGGGAATGGACAGCTGACGGATAATGAACTAGAAATGTGTTCCTTATTTAATGACTATTTTTTGTCAGTTTTTACACAGGAATATGTAAATGAGATTCCAGTAATTAACAATTATTTAGTTCCTGATGAATTTAAGTTAACTAATATTACTGTCACGAGGGACATGGTTATTAAACAGATAGACAAACTGAAACAAAAATTGTTTTTTTTGGATTTTAAAAGGGTTTCCCATAAATTCCTCTTGGGGACTCTTAAGAAAAGTGGCAGCTCATGGTATAGGGGTAAAAATTCTAGCATGGATTGAGGGATGGCTTCCCAAAAGAAAGCGGGGAGTTACCATTAACGGATGAAATCTGAATGGGGATTAGTCACTAGTGGCGTTCCAAGGGATCAGTTTAAACCCTCTCTTGTTTAATTTTTCTTTTGCCCTTTATGAAGGGATTACGAGTGACATGATAAATTTTTGAGATACAAAAATAGGCCGTATAATTCCTCCCGGGGGATATCAATGAACTCCAGGACGATTTGGACAAATTAATGTCTTGGTCAAAAATGGGGGATGAAGTTCAAGTGGATAAGTGTAAAGGTTTCTTGCCCCCGTAAGAAAAAAACCCTCGAAGCTATAATCTGGGGGAAGGAAAACTTGGTCATACAGAATGTAGAAAAAAACTTGGGGGTCATGGTAAACCCGAAATCCCAAAGCCAGAACAGTGCCTGATGTCTTTAAAACCAAAATTACTTGGATTTATCTCAAAATTAAAAAGAACAGAAGTCCCAAAAATTTTTTCAGCTCTATAAAGGCATCAAATGGTATATAAGGGGAACAGGTTGGTGGGTAAACACTAGGCCCGTTAAGGCCTTTTTTCCGAAAAGTTTCGCCTCACGGGAGGCTTCTTCCCGTCGGGGTACAAAAAGTAAGGCCCGGGGAAAAGGGAAAAGAAGACGATGGTTTGGGCCCTCCCCCCTTAAAGTCTGGGGAAATTTTAGGTTTTTCAATCCCCCCGGCCTGGGAAGTTAGTTCCCTAGTCAGGGGAAATATGGTTCCCGACTGGGATTAACTCTCCCGGCCGGAAAACCCCAATCTACGACCAAAAGGTGGAAATGAACCCCTCGTGCTCTCTTTCGGATTGACTGGAAAAAAACTTCTGGGAGCCAAAAAAAGTTTCCTAACTTTCCCCGTAATGTCTTCCAACCCCATACATCACTGTGAGGCCTCATTTTAGATTATCTGCTCAGTTTTGGTCTCCTTACTCAGGATGGATATAGACTCATTGAAAGCAACAGAGAAAAGGAAACTAAAAAGATTTACTGGTAAAAAGGAAACCCCCCTATGAAAAGACTTAAGGCCCTTTAAAACTCCACTCTCTGGGGGGGCGTGAACGAGAGGGGATATCATTGAAGTGTAAAGTGGATGATAAAAGGGTTTAAAAAAAGGGGGATAAAAAGTCTGAGGGGATCAGACCCGGTAAAAAAGAAATAATGGATATAAGTTGGATAAAAATTTTGATTTAGAAAAAGGGCATAGGTAAGTACTGGTTTTTTTAACAGAGTTGAGATGCGTGGAACAGTCTTCCCCAGTGGGGTGATGGGGGCTGGGACCTTGTGCTTTAAGAGAGACTGGACAAATATGATGGGAGGGCGGGGTTTTGGGTTGGTGTTTGGTGCAGGAGTTTTTTCTTGGGTGGCTTTGGTGAATCTTTTTTGTGGGCCCTGCCTCATGTGGGCCAGTAGGCCTTCTATTTCCCTACATTCTTATGTTCTTAACCAAATCCCCCTAACTAACCTACCCTAACCAAACCTAACCAAAAACCCAAACCTAACCAACCCCCCCCTACCCTAACCCAAACCTAACCTCCCCAACCCAACCCCAACAGCAAACCAAACCCAAACCAACCTATCTACCCAACAAACCAACCCCCAAAACCTAACGGGCAACCCAGTATTAAAATTTTTGTATTTTCAAGCACCCAAAATCCGAAAAACACAACTTTATACACGGGGGGTTGTTTTCCCTTTATATCACTGAGGGGTTGTTTCTCTCAGCTTATATACAGGGGGTGTATTTCTCTCACATATACACTGGAGGTGTATTCTCTCAACTTTACACTGGGGTGTTTTCTGCTTATATCACGGGGGGTGTATTTCTCTCAACTTATACACACTGGGGTTTTCTCTCCTTAAACAAAAAAGTGTATTTCTCTCCATATACATTAAAATTATTTTCTAAACAAAAGAACTGAACATGTGTGGAAACCTTTTAAAAAGGCCTACTGGCCCTCGGGGCAGTCCTTAACAAAAACATTCCTAAAACTCTCAAAAACAACTCCCCCCCCCAACAAATCAAACCCAGCCCCTCCACTCATATTTGTCAGTCTCTTCAAAAATCCCCAAAGGGCCCCAGCCCCTATCACCCCATGGGGAAACTGTTCCCCATCTACAACTCTGTTAAAAAATCACCATTTTTCAAAACAAAAATCCGATGAAATTCCTGTCTTGGGGTTTTTTTGAAAATTTCCCCCAAAAGGGGGCTCATAAACCATAAAGAGAATCTTTGAAAAATAGGGGAGAATGGGTAATCATCCCTCAACCAGTCGATGGTATCCTTCATTGTTGTGGTGACCCATCAGTGGGCTGTACCCATTTTCCCAAATTCTCCCTTTTTCAAGATTAAAAATTTTCCCCTTTATAAATGCGATTTTCAAACCATTCAATTTTTATTATTTTTAATAAAAGATTTTATTTTTTTCCTTTATCACGGGGTGTATTTCTCTCACATATACACTGCAGGGTGTATTTCTCTCAGCTTATATACACTGAAATATTTTCCACATATCCTGGGGTTTGAACTCCTGTTTCGGGGATTAAAGTACTCTTTGTCTGTTGGCGAAAATGCTTACTTACAACCTGAATGACCCTAGTATAGTCGATAGGCGTTAAACCTCATTAACCAATCAACCCTGAAGAGCAGTTCGTGTGAAACTGGTTGCCTGGAACTCTCTGTACTCCTCAACTACTCCATTTGTCATGTCTCCTGGAACTCTCTGTACTCCTCAACTACTCCATTTGTCATGTCTCCTGGGACTCTCTGTACTCCTCAACTACTCCATTTGTCATGTCTCCTGGGACTCTCTGTACTCCTCAACTACTCCATTTGTCATGTCTCCTGGGACTCTCTGTACTCCTCAACTACTCCATTTGTCATGTCTCCTGGAACTCTCTGTACTCCTCAACTACTCCATTTGTCATGTCTCCTGGAACTCTCTGTACTCCTCAACTACTCCATTTGTCATGTCTCCTGGGACTCTCTGTACTCTTCAACTACTCCATTTGTCATGTCTCCTGGAACTCTCTGTACTCCTCAACTACTCCATTTGTCATGTCTCCTGGAACTCTCTGTACTCCTCAACTACTCCATTTGTCATGTCTCCTGGAACTCTCTGTACTCCTCAACTACTCCATTTGTCATGTCTCCTGGAACTCTCTGTACTCCTCAACTACTCCATTTGTCATGTCTCCTGGAACTCTCTGTACTCCTCAACTACTCCATTTGTCGTGTCTCCTGGAACTCTCTGTACTCCTCAACTACTCCATTTGTCATGTCTCCTGGAACTCTCTGCACTCCTCAACCACTCCAGTTGTCATGTCTCCTGGAAATCTCAGCACTCATCAACTTCTCATTTGTCATGTCTCCTGGAACTCTCAGCACTCATCAACTTCTCATTTGTCATGTCTCCTGGAACTCTCAGCACTCATCAACTTCTCATTTGTCATGTCTCCTGGAACTCTCAGCACTCATCAGCTTCTCATTTGTCATGTCTCCTGGAACTCTCAGCACTCATCAGCTTCTCAGTGGTCATGTCTCCTGGAACTCTCAGCACTCATCAACTTCTCATTTGTCATGTCTCCTGGAACTCTCAGCACTCATCAACTTCTCATTTGTCATGTCTCCTGGAACTCTCAGCACTCATCAGCTTCTCATTTGTCATGTCTCCTGGAACTCTCAGCACTCATCAACTTCTCATTTGTCATGTCTCCTGGAACTCTCAGCACTCATCAGCTTCTCATTTGTCATGTCTCCTGGAACTCTCAGCACTCATCAACTTCTCATTTGTCATGTCTCCTGGAACTCTCAGCACTCATCAACTTCTCATTTGTCATGTCTCCTGGAACTCTCAGCACTCATCAACTTCTCATTTGTCATGTCTCCTGGAACTCTCAGCACTCATCAGCTTCTCATTTGTCATGTCTCCTGGAACTCTCAGCACTCATCAGCTTCTCATTTGTCATGTCTCCTGGAACTCTCAGCACTCATCAACTTCTCATTTGTCATGTCTCCTGGAACTCTCAGCACTCATCAACTTCTCATTTGTCATGTCTCCTGGAACTCTCAGCACTCATCAGCTTCTCATTTGTCATGTCTCCTGGAACTCTCAGCACTCATCAGCTTCTCATTTGTCATGTCTCCTGGAACTCTCAGCACTCATCAACTTCTCATTTGTCATGTCTCCTGGAACTCTCAGCACTCATCAACTTCTCATTTGTCATGTCTCCTGGAACTCTCAGCACTCATCAACTACTACACTTGTTAAGACATATTCCTATATTCACACCACTTCTTTCGTAACGTGATAATGTATCCTCTGGTCCTCAACGGTGGAAAAATAAACACAAATGCAGTATAATAGGATCCTTTATTGACTACGTTTCGCCCGTCCCGTGGGGGTCCGTCTCAAATCCAACCTTACCTGGCTTTCTCCACCTGACTCTCCACCCTATGAATACTCACGTACTATTCACCCAGGTAGATCTGTTTTTGACTTGATAAAACTCACTGTGTGGGCGAAATGTAGTCAAAAAAGGATCACATTATACTGAATTTGTGTTCATTTTTCCATCGTGTCGGTACTGTATGTCATTTGTCGATGTCCTCTTATATTCCTACCTTCAAAGATTTCCTCAATTCTTTTTCGAAAATCCTTGTTAATTAATAATGACGACGGTAGTGGCTAGTTCATTGTGCACCGATAACCATCCTGTGGACGGTAGTGGCTAGTTCATTGTGCACCGATAACCATCCTGTGGACGGTAGTGGCTAGTTCATTGTGAACCCCATTTACAGATAGACGAGATTAACACTGCAAGACAAGTCACAGGGGATGGGAATCTTCAGCTCAAGATCTTTCACATGTCTCGATCTCTCATCAGGAGCTATGCAATGTTGCAAGAGCAGCAACATGCTACTTATCCTCTGAGAAAACTTCCTCTCAATCTTCCTGCTACCTGTTGCTGCTTTTGCAACATTCTATACCTGCTGATGACGCACGGAGACGTGTGAAAGATCTTAAGCTGAAGATTTCTTCCCCCTCCTATATATATTCATGTTGTATTCGGTCATAAATTTACATGATAAATTTGCTGATCTACGATCATGTTCTCATAGTAATACAGAAAGTCGCAAAGTAGACGTAAGTCCCCCTCTCTTGTGTCTACCTACCTGGTGGGTATTCCGGGGATCAACGCCTCAGAGGCGCGGTCCACGACCAGGCCTCCCGGTGGATCAGGTGTTACTCCTAGCCGGACGTAGTCCAACGTACGAACCGCAGCCCGGCTGATCCGGCACTGACTTGAAGTATCTGTCCAGCTCCCTCTTATTTATGTATTGCTCCAGTCACGGTATTGTGCCTATTTGTTCCTTATCATAATGACCTATACTTCGTCTCTGGCATCTACTTGCATGACTGTCACAATTTGGTATTTAATTATTATAGAATGTTTTAATTGAAGATACTAAAGTTATATTTAGTTTGTCTCAAAGTACTTCCTTTTCTAATTGATGTGGGGATGCACAGGTTAGTGTGGGAGTGTGTAGGTTAGTGTGGGAGTGTGTAGGTTAGTGTGGGAGTGTGTAGGTTAGTGTGGGAGGGTGTAGGTTAGTGTGGGAGTGTGTAGGTTAGTGTGGGAGTGTGTAGGTTAGTGTGGGAGTGTGTAGGTTAGTGTGGGAGGGTGTAGGTTAGTGTGGGAGTGTGTAGGTTAGTGTGGGAGTGTGTAGGTTAGTGTGGGAGTGTGTAGGTTAGTGTGGGAGTGTGTAGGTTAGTGTGGGAGTGTGTAGGTTAGTGTGGGAGTGTATAGTGAGGGAGTGTATAGGTTAGTGTGGGAGTGTGTAGGTTAGTGTGGGAGGGTGTAGGTTAGTGTGGGAGTGTGTAGGTTAGTGTGGGAGTGTGTAGGTTAGTGTGGGAGTGTGTAGGTTAGTGTGGGAGTGTGTAGGTTAGTGTGGGAATGTGTAGGTCAGTGTGGTAGTGTGGGAATGTGTAGGTCAGTGTGGGAGTGTGTAGGTTAGTGTGGGAGTGTGTAGGTTAGTGTGGGAGTGTGTAGGTTAGTGTGGGGGGTGAGGGAGTGTAGGTTAGTGTGGTAGTGTGTAGGTTAGTGTGGGAGTGTGTAGGTTAGTGTGGGAGTGTGTAGGTTAGTGTGGGAGTGTGTAGGTTAGTGTGGGAGTGTGTAGGTTAGTGTGGGAGTGTGTAGGTTAGTGTGGGAGTGTGTAGGTTAGTGTGGGAGTGTGTAGGTTAGTGTAGTGTGTAGGAGAATGTGTAGGTCAGTGTGGGAGTGTATAGTGTGAGGGTAGTGTGTAGGGTGTAGGTTAGTGTGGGAGTGTGTAGGCTAGTGTGGGAGTGTGTAGGTTAGTGTGGGAGTGTATAGTGAGGGAATGTATAGGTTAGTGTGAGAGTGTGTAGGTTAGTGTGGGAGGGTGTAGGTTAGTGTGGGAGTGTGTAGGTTAGTGTGGGAGTGTGTAGGTTAGTGTGGGAGTGTGTAGGTCAGTGTGGTAGTGTGTAGGTCAGTGTGGGAGTGTGTAGGTCAGTGTGGGAGTGTGTAGGTTAGTGTGGGAGTGTGTAGGTTAGTGTGGGGGTGTGTAGGTTAGTGTGGTAGTGTGTAGGTTAGTGTGGGAGTGTGTAGGTCAGTGTGGGAGTGTGTAGGTTAGTGTGGGAGTGTGTAGGTTAGTGTGGGAGTGTGTAGGTTAGTGTGGGAATGTGTAGGTCAGTGTGGTAGTGTGGGAATGTGTAGGTCAGTGTGGGAGTGTGTAGGTTAGTGTGGGAGGGTGTAGGTTAGTGTGGGAGTGTGTAGGTTAGTGTGGGAGTGTGTAGGTTAGTGTGGGAGTGTATAGTGAGGGAATGTATAGGTTAGTGTGAGAGTGTGTAGGTTAGTGTGGGAGGGTGTAGGTTAGTGTGGGAGTGTGTAGGTTAGTGTGGGAGTGTGTAGGTTAGTGTGGGAGTGTGTAGGTCAGTGTGGTAGTGTGTAGGTCAGTGTGGGAGTGTGTAGGTCAGTGTGGGAGTGTGTAGGTTAGTGTGGGAGTGTGTAGGTTAGTGTGGGAGTGTGTAGGTTAGTGTGGTAGTGTGTAGGTTAGTGTGGGAGTGTGTAGGTTAGTGTGGGAGTGTGTAGGTTAGTGTGGGAGTGTGTAGGTTAGTGTGGGAGTGTGTAGGTTATTGTGGTAGTGTGTAGGTTAGTGTGGGAGTGTGTAGGTTAGTGTGGGAGTGTGTAGGTCAGTGTGGGAGTGTATAGTGAGGGAGTGTGTAGGTTAGTATGGGAGTGTGTAGGCTAGTGGGGGAGTGTGTAGGTTAGTGAGGGAGTGTGTAGGTTAGTGTGGAGGTGTGTAGGTTAGTGTGGGAGGGTGTAGGTTAATGTGGGAGTGTGTAGGTTAGTGTGGGAGTGTAGGTTAGTGTGGAAGGGTGTAGGTTAGTGTGGTAGTGTGTAGGTTAGTGTGGGAGTGTGGTCAGTGTGGGAGTGTGTATGTTAGTGTGGGAGTGTGTGGGTTAGCGTGGGAGTGTGTAGGTTAGTGTGGTAGTATGTAGGTTAGTGTGGGAGTGTGTAGGTTAGTGTGGGAGTGTCAAGGTTATTGTGGGAGTGTGTAGGGTAGCGTGGGCGTGTGTAGGTTATTATGGGAGAGTGTGTATGTTAGTGTGGGAGTGTGTAGGTTAGTGTGGGAGTGTGAAGGTTATTGTGGGAGTGTGTAGGTTAGTGTGGGAGTGTGTAGGTTAGTGTGGTAGTATGTAGGTTAGTGTGGGATTGTGTAGGTTAGTGTGGGAGTGTGTTGGATAGTGTGGCAGTGGGTAGGTTATTGTGGGAGTGTGTAGGTTAGTGTGGGATTGTGAAGGTTATTGTGGGAGTGTGTAGGTTAGTGTGGGAGTGTGTAGAGTAGTGTGGTAGTATGTAGGTTAGTGTGGGATTGTGTAGGTTAGTGTGGGAGTGTGTAGGTTAGTGTGGGAGTGTGTAGGTTAGTGTGGGAGTGTGTTGGATAGTGTGGCAGTGGGTAGGTTATTGTGGGAGTGTGTAGAGTAGTGTGGGAGTGTGTAGGTTATTGTGGGAGAGTGTGTAGGGAGCAGTCACACACATACCCTCCCTCCCCCGCCCAGAACTACACTGACGCCGCCCACAGCCTTGGTGGCCACCCAGTCAGCCACGCTAGCAACCATGCCACCCACCCACCCAGGCACCCAACCACCCACCCAGCTAGCCAGCAAGCAACGCCACCTGTCCCCTGGCGGCCGCACTACCGTATCCAAGCACGTACAGAATTATCATTATATTTATGAGGAAACGATAAACCCTTAGGAGTCAGTCTCAAGCGAAATGTTAATCAGATATGAACCAGGCAAGAGTAGTTTTGACTCAGATTCCGTGGATCAAGAGCCCTTTAGTAGCATCAAGGAAGCGGTGAAGGATAGCAGCAGAGCTACAAATATACGAATTCATGGAGGTCGTAGATATATGCATGAAATAGGTACATATAGGAATATGAGATAGGTACATTATAGAGGAACATGGGGATATTAGGATCATAAAATAGGTACATTATATAGAAACATCATAAAAGAACTTCCTATAGGAATGTTAGATAGAATTATAAGATACTAGGTACATTATATGGGACCATGAGACTTGAATATCAGATTGGAGCATCAGATAGGTACATAAAATAGGTATATCATATAGGAATATACAGGGAATTTATATAGGCTTCACCTAGGTAAGACGTTAAGATAATTTAGATAGGTGCTTAAACTAGGTACCTTGTAGGGGGAAGGTCCTGTGACAAACCACTCACACAAGTGAGATTGAGAGAAAAAAGATAGGAAATAGAAAGGTGATAATTTATGGTAGAAGGATGATGGTGCAATATCCACCATGATCTGCAGTGCCATGGTGCTCAAGGTAAGGTGTTAATAATGTTAATACCAGAGACTCAAGGATGTTGATTTTAGTCTTGATAAATTCTGTCTGTCTGTCTGTCTGTCTCTCTCTCTCTCTCTCTCTCTCTCTATCTTTTTTTTTTTTACACAGGGTTTGACAAGGTTAAGGATCCCTAGCTTTATTGACAAGCTATTTACAGGTTAAGGATTCCTACCTTTATTGGCAAGCTAAGAGCTGTTACCTACATCAGCTCATTTGAAAGCATTTTTATTGTTATGAGACATACAAGTAGGGAACAGGATGAAGTTGGAGCCATCTGTGGGCCAGCATTTTCATTTGATCAACTGACTTTATCTCGTTGACATTATGCTGTACGAATGTGTTCCATACTCGAGTCATCCTGGGTATATAGGATCTCGGATGGAGTGATGTTCTGGAGAAGGGTACAGCCAGAGTGAAGTTGCTGCTTTCTGCCCGCCTTGTGGCATAAAAGCTTGTTTCATGCTGTCCTCGAAGTGGATCCAAGTGTGGTACTTTGACAATATTGGCCTTGTACATAACAGTAAGGCCACCCACATCCCTCCTGTTTTTAAGGCTCTGCTGAAATGACAGATCTATCCAGGATGGGTCCAGGCGAGAGATGAGACGTCTTGCTCTGTTCTCTACTCTGTCAAGCAGTCGCAGATGAGAGGGGGGGGGGCAGGCAGACCAAGAAAGTGGGGCATACTCAAGGTGTGAGCGTACTTGTGCCTCGTACAGAATCTTGCAACCCCTACTGTCAACCAGATGCGAGATACGGCGAAGTGCTGTAAGCTTCCTGGCTGCCTTGTTTGCAAGATTTACAACATGGTTCTTTATGGTTAGTTTGGAGTCAAATTTAACTCCAAGGATATCAACTTCTTCTCCAGGTGCCAACACCCTCCCATTCATCCTTACTACTGCACCAGCATTATCATCATGGTACCTAGAGACGATCATCATTTGCGTTTTCTCAGGTGCAAATGTTACTTGCCATCTATTTCCCCAAGCTGATATAGCTCTTAGCTGGTGATTGTTGTAGCTTAGAGCAGCTGGCATTTCTTCTCTTGGATAAGTGAATGTCAGTGTACAGTTATCTGCATATGCATGTGATTCTGGGATGAGATGAAGAAGGTCGTTGAAGTAGACATTCCATAACAATGGTCCCAGCACGCTTCCTTGTGGAACACTTGCCCCAATAGGATGTCTTGATGATTCCGTTCCAGTGAAAACTACATTTAGAGATCTACCATGAAGGTAATCACTGAGGAGACATAGCGTAGAGCTTGCAATTCCCAGTGCTTGAAGTTTTGCTAAGAGGCCCTGGTGCCACACCCGGTCGAAAGCGCCAGCAATGTCCAGTGCTATCACACAGCTGACTTTGGATTCATCCAGTGACTGGTGCCACTTAGTGGAGAGGTTTAACAACAGATCATCAGCATAGTAACCTTTCCTGAAGCCATATTTACGATCACAAAGTAGTGAGTGATAGTCAAAAAACTCTGTCATTTGTCTTGAGATTATTGTCTCAAGGATCTTACCAGTGATTGACAGGAGTGACACTGGTCTGTAGTTGCTGATATTTGCTCTGCTCTTCTTTTTGTGAACAGGGACTACATTTGCCTCTTTCCACAGAGAGGGCCATTTACACTGTAGTAGGCAGTGCTGAAAGATGCGAGTTTGAGGTGCTGCTAGCTGGTCTGCACATCTTCTCAGCAATCTTGGGCTCAACTTGTCTGGGCGCACAGCCTTTTCTTGGTCTCTCTCTCTCTCTCTCTCTCTCTCTCTCTCTCTCTATATATATATATATATATATATATATATATATATATATATATATATATATATATATATATATATATATATATATATATATATAGATATATATTCAGCACGACGGCCGTCTCCCACCGAGGAAGGGTGGCCCAAAAAAGAAGCAATTTCGACATCATTCAACACTTTTACCATCATTCACACATAATCAGTGCCTTTGCAGAGGCACTCAGATACGACAGTTCAGATGTCACTCCAAACAGCCAATATCCCAAACTCTTCCTTTAAAGTTTCGACATTGTACCTCGCACCTCCAGGACTCAAGTCCGACTAAAAGGGCAGGCGACAATATTTATAAAATTACCTGTCAGTCCAAAGCAGGATTCGAACATGCAAACTGGGCATCAGAGTACACAGTACTAGGTCCCGTGGTCTGGTAGGCAGCACCCTCGCCTCACACACCGAGTGTCCGTGGTTCGATCTCCGGCAAGGATGGAAACATTGGGTGTGTTTCCTTATACCTGCTGTCCCCGTTCATCTAGCAAGCATGTAGGTACCTGGGTGTTAGTCGACTGGTGTGGGTCGCATCCTGGGGAAATAAGATAGTCCTAGAAGACGTACTGACTTTCTTGGGTTATCCTGGGTGGCTAACCTTAGGGGGTTAAAAATCCGAACGAAATCTAATCTTTTTCCACTCAGTCATCTGTGAATATTTTGCTACCTAGACTGTAGACAGTAGTACTGTGTTGAGAGGAATCTCAGTACTCTCAACACTACAGTAGTACTGTGTTGAGAGGAATCTCAGTACTCTCAACACTACAGTAGTACTGTGTTGAGAGGAATCTCAGTACTCTCAACACTACAGTAGTACTGTGTTGAGAGGAATCTCAGTACTCTCAACACTACAGTAGTACTGTGTTGAGAGGAATCTCAGTACTCTCAACACTACAGTAGTACTGTGTTGAGAGGAATCACTGTACTCTCAGCACCACAGTAGTACTGTGTTGAGAGGAATCTCAATACTCTCAGCACCACAGTAGTACTGTGTTGAGAGGAATCTCAATACTCTCAGCACCACAGTAGTACTGTGTTGAGAGGAATCTCAATACTCTCAACACTACAGTAGTACTGTGTTGAGAGGAATCACTGTACTCTCAGCACCACAGTAGTACTGTGCTGAGAGGAATCTCAGTTCTCTCAGCACCACAGTACTGCGCTGAGAGGAATCTCAGTACTCTCAGCACCACAGTAGTGCTGTGCTGAGAGGAATCTCAGTACTCTCAGCACCACAGTAGTGCTGTGCTGAGAGGAATCTCAGTACCCTCAGCACCACAGTAGTGCTGTGCTGAGAGGAATCTCAGTACTCTCAACACCACAGTAGTACTGTGTTGAGAGGAATCTCAGTACTCTCAGCACCATAGTAGTACTGTGCTGAGAGGAATCTCAGTACTCTCAGCACCACAGTAGTGCTGTGCTGAGAGGAATCTCAGTACTCTCAACACCACAGTAGTACTGTGCTGAGAGGAATCTCAGTACTCTCAGCACCACAGTAGTACTGTGCTGAGAGGAATCTCAGTACTCTCAGCACCACAGTAGTGCTGTGCTGAGAGGAATCTCAGTACTCTCAACACCACAGTAGTACTGTGCTGAGAGGAATCTCAGTACTCTCAGCACCACAGTAGTACTGTGTTGAGAGGAATCCCAGTACTCTCAGCACCACAGTAGTACTGTGTTGAGAGGAATCCCAGTACTCTCAGCACCACAGTAGTACTGTGTTGAGAGGAATCACTGTACTCACCCATATGTGGTTGGAGGGGTTAAGTCCAATGTGTGCATGGCAATATTTAGAGGAATCAGAATGACAGATGTTCGTAGAGAGGGGCGGTGGACGATTGAGAGGGTTTTATGAAAGGCGGCAGAGAGGGCAGCTGAGAGGCAATCGGGAGCAGTGAGCCAGCCAGCAGGTAGCGCCATCTACATACAACCTGGCTACCACAATCACCGCACCCACACTATATTATACACACCGACAGGTGTATATCTCGCCGTGTATAATACAACCAGAGTTTCCTACTTTAGAGATCGTAGTCATTTTGATGATAAAGGTGAAATGCTCTTTGGGTCTCGTGTAGTCGATGTTGTTAATGTCTGACACGTCAGCTAAATGTTTCTGTCAATTATCACCGCAACCCAACCACCATTTTGCCAGCTACCATGACACAGCTGGGCCCACAATACAGAATATGCATGCAGGTGTTGATTTGTGTAATGGCGTTGTTTGCAGGTGTCTGTGTAAAGGTGTATGCAGGTATTGATTTGTGTAATGGCGTTATTTGCAGGTGTTGATTTGTGTAAAAGAGTTGTTTGCAGGTGTTGATTTGTGTAAAAGAGTTGTTTGCAGGTGTTGATTTGTGCAAAGGCGTTGCTTGCAGGTGTTGATTTGTGTAAAGGCGTTCTCTGCAGTTATTGATTTGTGTAAAGGCGTTCTCTGCAGGTGTTGATTTGCGTAAAGGCGTTGTTTGCAGGTGTCGATTTGTATAAAGGCGTATGAAGGTTTTGATTTGTATGAAGGTGTTACATGTAGTTAATGAGCTGTGTATAGTCTATATGTGCAGGTGTTATGCACAGGTTTCACATGCAGATGTTGAGTTTTGTACTGGATTTGTATGAAGATGTTGTGTACAAGCCTATATATATATATATATATATATATATATATATATATATATATATATATATATATATATATATATATATATATATATATATATATATATATATATATACAGTTGTTGAGAGCGTTACTGGTGTTGAATTTTACACAGGATTTATATGCAGGTGTTGAATTGTGTAGAGGCCTCATCTGCAGGTGTTTCTTTACTGGATTTATATGAAGGTGTTAATTTTGAGTGAATTTTTGTACAGGTGTCAAACTGAGTAAAGATGTTTAATACAGGTTTGGAATTGTGTAAATATTGTGCAAACACCTGCTGATTTGTAGACCGAATTTATAGGTCATTTGCAATAAATATATGAAACTGAAATTTTTAGAGACGTGATACATATTTAATCTGAAATACACGAACCTTTATTACAGATGTTTTGCTTTGTGGTTGCACAACTCTGAAATATTTTGTTGCAAGATATCTGTGTTTGTTCTGGGAAGGTGATTTAAGAGTACTTTTTTTTGAGTGAAAAAATTGGAGGGGAACACCTGTTTGAGACTTGGAGGGTAAAGGTTTGTACAGCTGTCTGAGTTTTTTAAATTTTGGTCAGCTGTCTGAGTATTTTGGGGGGGGTTTTACAGCTGTTTTGGAAACTAATGTTTGTGCAGCTGTCTGAGTACTAGAGAGTAATGTTTGTACAGCTGTCTGAGTACTATAGAGTAAGGTTTGTACAGCTGCCTGTGTACCGGATAGTGATGTTTGTACAACTGATGAAAAGGGGGAGAGTGAATTTTCACAAAAATTTGGGGGGGAAGCCATTTTGGTTCATACCAACCCCTTTCCCAAATGTTGGGTTTAAAATTTTGAACGAGGCTTGGGGTGGGTCCGGGACCCGGGGCCCAAAGGGGGTTCCCGGGGTGCCTGCCCCAGCGGGCACAATGCCTCTCTCTCTCTCTCTCTCTCTCTCTCTCTCTCTCTCTCCCCCCCCCCCCCACACACAGGCCCCTTCTTTTAAAATTTTCCTTTTAAGGATTTTGTTAGCTTACTCCCTGCATCCGTCTTAGATTAAAAAACATCCCCACACGAAGGACCTGATTAAAGCACAAGCGAAATAATGTACACACGTACAAGTGTACAACTGGGTGAATGAAATTAAAAGGGTTTAAAAAATTTAAACCCCCGGGTTCCCAAAAAAGGCGGGAACCCTTTTATTTTTAACAATTTTCTTACCAATCTACACACCATAAAATTTGTAATGTTAATTTAAAAAAACCCTATTTAAAAAAAAGGGGAACCCCGGTCAATGGCTAACCGACAATCGGTTTTAAATTTGATCGGGTTTCTAACCCTTTCCCTTTTTAAAGGGTTTTTAATTGGTTTTAATTTTAAAACTGAACATGCTATGTTCCGGGAAACTATGGTAAAAAATATAAATGTCATTATGTGATTGTTTCATAAGTAAACATTATTGAAAATTAAATTGTATGGGGAAACAAAAAAGGGGGGAGTGAGGGGATATATTTTGGTATATTAATCCCATTTTTAGGGGTGATTGTTTAAAACTGTAAAATTGTGTAGTGATCCAGTATGTTGGGGGTTAGTGAAAACATTTGTTGTGGGGGTGATCAGTATGTTGTTAGTGAGTGTAGTTTTGGGGACCCAGTATGTTGGGGTAAAGTGGGGGAACCAGTATTTGTGTTGGGGGATCAGTATGTTGTGGGGGAAGTGTTTTTTGGGGTAAAGTCCCAGTATGTTGTAGTGAGACAGTATTGTGTTGTGATCCAGTATGTTGTAGTGAGACAGTGTTGGGGTTGTGTGATCCGGGCCCTTTTTGAGTGAGCCCAGTTTGGTGTGGGGATCCAGATGTTGTAGTGGGGGAAGTGTGGTTTTTGTAGGGGGGAAGTTTGGGTAAATTTTGGGGATAGTGTGGTAAACCATTTGGGGTTTTTGTGGGATGCTTGTAAGGGGACCAGTGTTGTAGGAGAAAATTTTTGGGGGATATATTTTGGGGAACGGGGTGTAGGGGGGAGTGTGGTTTTGGGGTGAGACAAAATGGGGATTTTTAAGGAGGGGTTTGGGGAAAAAAAGGAGACGTGGGTGTAGGGGGGCAGTTTTGGTGGGGGAGGGGGACAGTTTGGTGAAGGGGCATTGTGGAAAAAAGGGAAAGGGAGATTTGGGGTTTAACATTTTTAAAACTTTTGGGAAAAAGTCGGGGTGAGACGGGAGAGTGAGGCAGTACAGTGAGACAGTACAGTGATGCTTTTGGGGTGAGGCAGATAGGGATGCAGACAGTAAAAAAAGGGCAAATAGGGGAGGAAATTAGTAAGGAAAGTGTAGAAAGGGAGTCCCAGGGGCAGTTGGGTGAGGGGCACTAAAAGGAGGGTAGTGATGCGGGACAGTGGGCTTTCTGAGGCAATATAGTGAGGCAGTGTCTTTGCAGTCCCCAGTGTGGCAGTGGTGAGGCGGTATTGGTGTATGAGGGCACAGATGGCGGTGTAGGGGAGGCAGCAACAGGAATTGGGCATAAACCCCAGGTGGGGGAGGGCCAAAATGAGCGGGTAGGGGAGGTAGTATGGGGCGTACAGTGGGACAGTGAAAAGGTAGTGGGGGATACAGACGGTGGGGGGGGGAAAGGCAGTAAAAGCAGTGTGGTGAGGTGGTTTTTAAAGGTGGTGAGGTGGTATGGCAGTGTAGTGAGGCAGTACAAGGCAGTGTAGTGAGGCAGTAAAGGCGGGGTGGTTGAGGGCGGTATGGGCGGTGTAGGATGGCATTTAAATCAAAGGCGGTGTGGGGATGCGGGTTGGCGGGTGGGGGGCGGGGGGTATAAGGCGGTGTAGTGGGGGCGGATAAGGCGGTGTGGTGAGCGGGTTAAGGCGGTGTGGTGAGGCGGAAGGGGCGGTGTGGGAGGCGGTATAAGGCGGGGTTTGAGGCAGTATAAGGCAGTGTAGTGAGGTATATAAGGCGGTGTGGGGGAGGGCGGAAAGGGAAGATAAGGCGGTGTAGGGGAGGCGGGTATAAAAGGCGGTGAGTGAGGCGGAAACAAGGGAATTTTTGGGGGGAGGCGAGGGTTTAAAAGGGGCAGTGAAAGTGATGGGAAAGGGGGTGGTGAGGCGGTAAAGGCAGTGTGGTGAGGCAGAAAGGCGGTTTTGGGGGGGAAAGGACGGTAAATAAGGCGGGGGTAGGGATCCCAAGGTATAAGGCAGGTAGTGAGGAGGGTACAAGGCGGGGGTAGTAAAAGGCATTTATAAGGGGCAGTGTAGTGAGGCAGAAAGGCAGTGGGGGATGCGGTAAAAGGCGGGTGGTGAGGCGGTAAAGGCGGGTGGGGGGGCAGAAAAGGGCGGTGTGGTGATGCGGTATAAGGCGGGGTGGTGGGGCGGTTTTAGCGGTGGGGGGGGAGGCGGAAAGGCGGGTGTAAAACGGCAAAAGGGCCAATGAAAGGAGGGAAAAGTTTTTAAGGCGGTGTAATTGTGAGGCAGAAAAGGCAGTGTAGGGGAAGGAGAAAGCCAGTTAGTGGGGCCCAGACAAGGCAGTGTAGTGAGGCAGAAAAGTCAGTGTAGGGGAGGGAAAAGGGCAGTGAGTGAGGCAGTAAAAACAGTGTAGTGAGGCAGAAAAGGCATGTAGGGGCAGGGGCGGGTAAAAGGGTGTAGGGGAGGCAGTAAAAGGGCATTGAGGGGAGGCAGAGGGAAGGGCGGTGTAGTGAGGCAGAAAAGTCGGGAGTGAGGCAGAGAGGCAGTGTAGTAAGGCGGTACGGGGGCGGGGGTGAGGAGTACAAGTCTGGGGGGGCGTGAGGCAGTACGGGGGCAGTGTAGTGGGGCAGTAGAGGAGGGGGTAGGGGGGAGGAGTACAAGCCCGTGTAAAAGGGGGCAGTAAAAAAGGCAGGGGTAGGGGAGGCAGAAAAGTCGGGGAAAGGAGGCAGTACAAGCCATTGTAGGGAGGGGGCAGTATAAGGCGGGTGTAATTTTGAGGCAGTAAAGGGGCAGTGTAGTGAGGCAGTAGGAGGGGGCATGGGGTGAGGGGGCATAAAGCCAGTGTAGGGGAGGCAGTATGGGGGCAGTATAGAGAACAAACAGAAAAGTTAGATCAGGTGAGCAGAGTTCTCTGGCTACGCCCACAGGTAAACCTTAATAATGAACTAATTTTCGGAAGGAAAATGACGGCAGGTCTTTCGTTGGAGTGTATTGATTATGGATTATATATAATTACGAGGTAGGAGAGTGGCGGGGTCGGGCGGTGGGCGAGCCACCCACCGCCCACCGCCCACGACGCCCTCACCCACCCCCTCATAACCCACAAGACGAGGACAAAATGCATTATAGAGGACCTGAAATTGAAACTGAGGGGCCTGAGGCTGGGGTATGCTATTAGGAAAATCTAGAGCTCACCTATTTCTAGGTTTTCTAGTAAGGGGCGGGGTCTAGATAGCGTGTACCCCCGCCCATGAGTTGCGTCAGCGCCGCCTACAAGTTGCACTTCAGGAGTTTTGCGCGTCAGCCTGACGGGGGAGGGGCGACCACACGTATGGAGTTTTTTGCAAATGGTGGCTGTGTGCCTTCCTGGAGGGATTCTGACGCAAGCAATGGCTGTTTTTGGTCATAAATATATTGGAAAAGCTCTTTAAGGTGTATACGAACGAAAATAGTCTAAAAAAGCCAAGAAAAACGTCCTAAAGCGTCGCGCCTCTGCATCCCAAAACTTTGTGAAACTAGTTGGGAGGTTGTTGGGCCTGACGCGGGCCCGGGGGTGCCGCCCCCCCCCCGCCGTTGCCACAGGGAACACCGCTGGGTCTCTAACTAAATCTCCCTTTCAATGACAAAAAATTTAGGCCTCTGGGCCCTTTCCCCTAAAACCCAAAGACTGCTGCAACACAGCTGAGTAGGCCGTAGCGGTAGATGAGCAGAAAGTTTTCCTGCTAAACTGCTGCCAGGACAGCTGCCCTTATATTTCCCTCACGTCTGCTTCTTCCTGCTACCCTCACACTCCTTTCCCCCACCTCTTCTCTCACCTACCCCCTCTTCCTTCTCCTCCTCCTGCAATGTGACGCCTGAGTGTCGATTCTCTTTGCATATTAATGACTCGTCTTGCTGACACCCTCATCTGAATTACTGCCTTTGTGGGCGAGTAAAAAGTGTGTGTAGGATGGCGGGTGTTCCTGCGGCGTCCTGCGGTTGTGTTGCGGCTAGCTAGGTCACCAGGAGACGAGGTCGTGCAGCGGTCAGTCTCTCAGTATCCGCCCCGCCTCCTCTACCCCGCGCCGCACCCACCTCCTCCCCCTCCGTCGGCGACGTTTTAGAAACCCCAAACCCCAGGGCCCGCCGCGGTCACCTTGATATATACGATCGTTGCCACTGCCGGCCAGAATTAACAAATTCTCTCTAAAAAAATCAGGAAGATCAGTGTGGATGGTGTGTGTTGAGTTCAAGGCGTGGACGGAAGGACAGAGAGCCAGCTAGACAGGTGATAGACAGGTGGACGGACAGGTGTCCCCCGGTGTTGTTCGGGATTTGGGTTGGCGGGAACCCCACCACCGTTGGGAAGGTAAGATAAAAACCACCACCACACCCCGCACCGAATCCGCTCAAAACCTAATCAAAAGGCCACATTATTGAAACCCTCCCCTTTTGGTTTTAGGGCACTCACCCCCCAAAACCCAAAATTTAGTAATTTACCATTTTCCCACATTTTTTAAAAACAATTTTGGGAAAAAAAAAAAGAAATTTGTTCTGATTTATAGACCGACCACCGCTTCGCCCCCAATAGCTTTATACCAAACGGGGAGGATTTGGAAACCATGGAAACTTTATCCCCCAAAAACAAATTTTTTAATCCGGGATTTTTAGGAGAAATGGGAGTGATTGTGTTAAATCCGGGGGCGCCCCAAAAAAAAGGGGTCCCCCCGCTCCAGCGCCGAAATTTTCGAATTTTTTGGAGTTTCCCCCCAGGTTCAGAGTTCAGTTACCCAAAAGGCTTTTTTGGTTAAAATTTAACCATAGTTTTAGTTTAAAACCCTTTTCCCAGAATTTTTTTAAAATTTCGCATTTGGGGTTCCCCACTGTTTGAACACCCCAAACAACCTGGGCTGCCCACCTTTTATGATAGTTTTTATTTAACAAAGAGTGGTTGCTGTTTTATATTTATTTTTAGGTTAATTTGGGCCCGCGTGTTCTCGTACTGTTTTTGGTTTTTGTAACACCAGCGGGTTCAGATATTCATAGGGTTAAGGGTTGGGGGAAAAACACCGGGATTTGGTTACTCGATATTCTGTAATAGTTAATTGTGGGAACCCCGGGAATGTGTTACTACCATATACTGTATGATAGTTCAGGTGGGAACAAACAGTGTTACACCATACCCCATGATATTTTTAATTTAAAACCAGCGGTGTTTCTACGATATTCTTAAATGATAGTTACATAGAACAAAAGCCAGCTATATTTCCATGTCATATTCCGTCACTAAGGATGTATTTCATTGAAAAGGGAAAAGTTTTCCCAAGCCCGGGGTTTTTTATTTAACCAGAGGAAAAGGGCCCCAAACCGTAAAAATAATATAGCACCTGGGGAATGTGAAACATCCAGGTTCAATTCAAAGGGAAGTCATGTCCAGTTACTTGAATCAAGAACTCCCTCACTAGCATCAAGGTACCTTGCTTGAGAGGTTAGCCTGAGTTGGGAGACTCCAGCTCCTGATACCAGTGTTAATCATGACCCACTCAGTGCAGCTTTTGCTCGTGTGACCCACACCTTTTTCTCTGGCTTTTCCTTACCCTGGTTTTCCCTTTAACTGGCTTTTCCTTACCCTGGTTTTCCCTTTAATTTTTTTTTTGGCCCTTTTCCCTTTTCCCCCCTTTTTTGGTTTTCCCTTTAACTGGCTTTTCCTTACCCTGGTTTTCCCTTTAACTGGCTTTTCCTTACCCTGGTTTTCCCTTTAACTGGCTTTTCCTTACCCTGGTTTTCCCTTTAACTGGCTTTTCCTTACCCTGGTTTTCCCTTTAACTGGCTTTTCCTTACCCTGGGTTTTCCCCTTTAACGGCTTTTTTTTTTGGGGTTTTTCCCTTTTGGATTTTATTTTTCCTCTTTTTTTTTTTCCTGGATTTTCCATTTCCTGTCTTTTACTTTCCCTGGTTTTTATTTTCCTCCCTTTATTTTCCCCTTTTTCCCCCGGCTTTTTTTTTTCCCCTCCTTTTATTTTTTCCTTTTTTTTTTTCCCCTGGTTTTTTATTTCTCTGAATTTTATTTTCCCTGATTTTTTTTCTTTATTTTTTATTTTCCTCCCTTTTATTTCCTTTTATTTTCCCTGGCTTATATTTTCCCTGGCTTATATTTTCCCTGGCTTTTATTTTCCCTGGCTTTTATTTTCCCTGGCTTTTAGTTTCTCTGACTTACTTTCTCTGACTTTTACTTTCTCTGGCTTTTACTTTCTATGGCTTTTATTTTCCTTGGTTTTTATTTTCCCTTACTGTTACTTTCCCTGGCTTTTCGGGCTTACCCTTAAAATTATGAATGCGAGGTGAGACGCGATATCATGTTGCTATCACCAAGAGTCTGGCTGGTCAGGAGCCAGGTCGTCATTACCAGAGTGAGGATCCAGCCTCCACCACTCCTTGCGCTGAGTGAGCAACACACGGGTTTAGCGCTTCTTAGCGGTTCATTATGAAGACCCACTGAGAGCTGGCTTTCTCAGCACTAGTTATTACTGAAGTTATCATACTGGAGTGATACTATCCTCAGCGATAGTTATTACTGGGGTGATATTATCCTCAGCACTAGTTATTGCTGAGGTTATCATACTGGGGTGATATCCTCAGCACTAGTTATTGCTGAGGTTATACTGGGGTGATATTATCCTCAGCGATAATTACTGGGGTTATATTTTTCCCCAGCACTATTTTATTAAACTTTTCCGGACTTTTTAAAAACTGGGGAAATTTTAAACCCCCTTTTCCAAAAAACTGGGGTTATTCCCGGGTATATCCCAAAGGAAAATTAAACCCCCTGTAAGAATTGGTTTTCCGGGGTTTTATCATCGGGGGTGATATTATCCTCAGCATTTGGGTTATTACGGGAAGGTTTATCCCACCAAAGGAGGTTTTTCCTCAGCGAAAAAGGGTTACTGGGTGATATTATCCTGCAAACCATTTTTGGCTGCCTGGAGGCCATTTCACGGGGGTTGATATTATCCCCAGAAAACCGGGGTTACGCTGGGGTTTTTTCCAATTTTTTGGGGATATACGGCCTTTTTCCTCAGCAAGTTATTCTGAGGTTATACGGGGGTGAATTATCCAGAAAACCATTTTTGGGCGCCTGGGTTTTTGGAGGTTATACTGGGGTGATATTATCCTCAGCGATAATTACTGAGGTTATCATCGGGGTTTTAATTTTCCTCAGCGATAGTTATTCCCGGGGGTTTTCATACGGGGTGATATTTTTCTCAGGGGCAGGTTATTACTGGGGTTTTACCCTTTGGTGTGATATTATCCTCAGCGATAGTTATTACTGAGGTTATCATACTGGGCTGATATTATCCTCAGCGATAGTTATTACTGAGGTTATCATACTGGGCTGATATTATCCTCAGCGATAGTTATTACTGAGGTTATCATACTGGGCTGATTTTAAAGCGATATTTAAACTGGGGTTATCATTTGGGCTGATTTTAAATTCCCGGCGATAGTTATTACTAAAAGGTTACCATTGGATTTTACCCCTCAGCGATGGTTATTCCGGAGGTTATCATCAAATTTGATATTATCCTCAGCATTTTTAAATTCCCGGGGGTTTTTATACGGGGCTGATTTTATCCTCAGCATGGTTTTTCCTCATTTTAAAACTTTGGGGTATTTCCTCAGCGTTGGTTCCTTTTTTCTACCCCTTTTATTTTTCCTTTCCTTCCCCTCCTTTCTTTTCTTTTTCTTTTTTCCCTTCCTTTGTTTTAAAATTTTCAAAGCGTTAAACCTAGGAAATTATTTGGGGTTTATTAAACGGGGCGATTTACCCTTAAAGCGAATAATTTCAAAAGGAAAACAAAATTTTGGGCCTGATTTTTATCCCCGCATAAAAGTTATTACTATTATCATACCATTTTTTATTATTAATTTTTATTATTATTTTTATTTTTGTTATTTTATTGGATAGTTTTCCCCTTTTTTTATATAAATTTTTTAAAATTTTTTATTTAAAAAAAATGAATTATTTATAATTGGGTTAATAATTATTGTTTTTAAATTATTATTATAATTGTATTTAATTTTTCCCTAAGTAAGTAGTTTTAAAAAAATTAATTATTTTTTTTTTTTATTAATTATTATTATTCCCTTTTTTTTTTTTTTTTTTTTTTCCCGGCCTTCCCCAAAAGGAAAGGTTTAAAATTTTAAAAACATTACTTTATTCTTGGAAAGGGGGTTTTTAAATCTTTTTAAACGAACCCAACCTTTCAAAAGGGGGCCCACAAAACCCCCTTTCCCCAAAGGCCCAAGCCGGGTGTTTTCCCTGGGCCCCCTTCTAAATTTTATTTTTTACATAAAATTTGTTTAAAACCATTTTCCCATTTTTTTTAAAAGGGTTAAAATTGTTGGAACCCAAACCCCTTGAAAAAACCTTTTTAAATTTTTTAAACCCCTTTTTTTCCAAGGTAGATTACCCCCCCTTATTAATTATAATTTAATTATTTTTTCCCAATTCCTTTAATTTTAAACCCATTAATTATTAGTTGGGAAAATTTTTGGGAAATAACCCCTTCCTAATTCCAAAATAGAATTCTTGATTATTTAAAAATTCCCCTAACCATGAATTTTCCAAACCCCTTTAAAAGCCCTCCCCCTTGAATTTCCCCAGCTTTCCCCAAATTAAGGGTTTGGAAAATGTCCAAATTCCCCTTTTGGGGATTAACAAAGTTCTTTTTACAGTTAATGAAATTACTTTTTTCCCCCTTATTAACTAAAATTCCCCTATTTTTTGGGAATTGGAAAATTTCCTCCCAAAAATTTAAAAAAAGGTTCCCCCCCCCTTTTATTTTTTAATTTTGATATTAATTTTTATTAAAATTTTTTTTTAAACCTAGAATTACTTTTTTCTGTTTCCCCTTTAATTTTTTTTTGAATTACCAAATTTCCCCCAATTTATTTTTAGAACTAAGAACTTTTATTGGAAGAGAAGTGTAAATTACTTTTTGGGGTTTTTAAACTTTTAAATTTATTATTATTTTTTATTAAATTTTTATTATTATTATTATTATTTTTAATGGGGGTTTTTAATTATTATTTGTTTTATTAATGGGGAAGGGCCTAAATTTTTATTTTGGTTTTAGGGGAAAAGGGAAATTCCAGGGTTTTGAATTTTTAAGGGGGGGTTTTGGCTTAAATTTCCAGAATTAAGAAGGTTTTAAAAGGGAACTAAAGGGGTTTATTTTTATTTTTAAAGCTGGGCAAAGTTATTTTGGGTAATAAATTTTCAAAATTATTATTATTTTTAAAGAACTGAAAGTTACTATTTAAATTAAAAGTTTTGCTTTAGTTAAAAAGGGGAAGAAATTTTAGTTATTAGTGTTGTAGTTAACTGAGAAGTTACTAGTTATTAGTGTTGTAGTTAACTGAGAAGTTACTAGTTATTAGTGTTGTAGTTAACTGAGAAGTTACTAGTTATTAGTGTTTTAGTTAACTGAGAAGTTACTAGTTATTAGTGTTGTAGTTAAACCCGAATTTTTTTTATTATTATTTTTTTTTAGTTAATTTTAATTTTATTTAGTTATTAGGTTGTATTTGCTTTAGAATTTAAAAACTATTTAAAATTAGGGGTTTTGTTAACTGAGAAGTTACTAGTTATTAGTGTTTTAGTTAATAAAGTTATTTAGTTATTAGTGTTTTAGTTAACTGAGAAGTTACTAGTTATTAGTGTTTTAGTTAACTGAGAAGTTACTAGTTATTAGTGTTTTAGTTAACTGAGAAGTTACTAGTTATTAGTGTTTTAGTTAACTGAGAAGTTACTAGTTTTTAAATTTTTGAATTTAATAGGTTACTAGTTTTTAGTGTTTTAGTTAATTTTGAGAATTTTACTAGTTATTAGTTTTTGAAGAATAAAAGGCCTGGGTTATTAGTGTTTTATTTAAACTGAAAATTTAAATAGTTATTATTTTTTTAAAATAACTGAGGTTACTGTTTTTAGTTTTTTAGAACTAAAGATAGTTATTAGCTTTTTATTTAAAACTGAGAATTACTAGTTATTGGTTTTAGTTAACTGGAATTTACTATAATTGTTTTAAAAGTTTATAGTTCCAATTGTTTATTTAAATTAGAATTATTAGTTAAAAAGGGGTTTTAACTAGTTATTAGTTTTTATTTTTAAGTTAAAGGTTAAAAAATTTTGTTTTTAGTTTAATTGGAAGTTTACTAGTTATTAGGTTAAAATTTAACTAAAGGTGTTACTATAATTGTTTTTAAAAGTGGTAGAAATTGAATTTATTTAGTTATTAGTGTTGTAGTTAACTGAGGTGTTACTAGTTATTAGTGTTGTAGTTAACTGAGGTGTTACTAGTTATTAGTGTTGTAGTTAACTGAGGTGTTACTAGTTATTAGTGTTGTAGTTAACTGAGGTGTTACTAGTTATTAGTGTTGTAGTTAACTGAAGTGTTAGTATTCTTGTTAGTGTTGAAGTTAGTTAACTGATGTGTTACTATTCATGTTATTAGTGTTAGCTAATGAGGCTAGTACACCAAAAATTAAATGAAATTTGCTAAAAATTTACCCCCACCTACGTCCTGGGATGAGGGTAAAACCCGTTTGGGTCCCAATTCTTTGGGAATTGGGGGGTCCTGGGTTGAGGTCGTGTGTGATTTTCCCTCACCATGGGGTGGGAAAGACATGGGTTCAAACCCCCTGGGCACAATGTTGTTATTGATTATATATATAATTTGTATATATTACTCATATATGCAATAAGATTCAAGGGGGTTGTTTCATATATTATATATATATATATATATATATATATATTTTTTTATATATATATATATATATATATATATATATATATATATATATATTATATATAATATATATATTTAATATTAAAATGGTAATTAAAAATATTTAAAATTAATTTTTAAAATTTTTCTTAACGTTTAAAAGATAAATTTTTCATTAAAGGTTAATGTTTTAAATTTTGACTAAAAGGGCCCCCTTGAAAACCTTCCTAACAAAAATAAAAAAGAAAATTTTAAATTTAAAAGCCCAAGCCAATTAAATATATTTTTAAAATTTTTTTTTTAAATTTTAAATTTAAATTTTTTTAAAAAACAAGTAAATTTTATTTATTTGGGGTTTTTTGGGTTTTTTTGGGAAAAAAATTTAAAAAATTTTAGTCCTATTGGAAAGATTGAGCGTTCTTTAAACCAAATCCCGTTTTCCAAACCATTTTAATAATAATAATATATATAAATAATAATAATAATAATATATATAAATATATATTTTATTATTTATATAAAATTATTGTATTTTTGGGTAAATATTTATTTATATTCTTAATTATAATATTTATTTTTGTATATAACTTATTGGGGTATTTTGTATACTTTTTTGTATTTTTTTGTAAATATGTATTTATTTTAATTAAATTTCTCTTATTTTAATAATATTATTATTTTTTAAAATAAAAATCATTTGGGGCATTTTACCGAGAGGCCAAAATTTCTTTACCGGGGGAACAGGTGGTTTGGGTGGAGGAAGGAAATTTGGTTTTCCTTTCCCCCCCATTCATTGGAAAACTTCCGGGCCCGACTCACCCCGGGGGTTTTCCCTTAAGAAAGGAATGGGGTTGGAATTTTTAAAAAGCCGGCCAGCTGTTTTCCTTTATGCCCACTTAATTGGGTATTTCCAAATTTTCGTTTTAATTTCTTAACTTGATTTTGGGGTTTTTTCCTTCCCTGAAAGTTTTGGGGGGAATTTTGCCCGTTTCGGCTGTTTTGGGTTTTCCCTTTTTAACATTTTATTTAACCTTTGGCAGGGATTTGTGCACGGGGTTTTCCTTTCACATTTACTTTTTCCTGAAATTTTTAAATAATTAATTAGTTTAAAAATTTTTAAAATTAATTTAATTTAAAAATTTTAAAAATAATAATTATTGGGGAAAAATTTTATTTGCATTTTCCCAACCATTATTCTGGAAATTTAAGAAGATTTAAGTCTGGGTTTTTCCCTGTACCGCACCTCCCCGGGGGTTTGGTATTTCCTGTACCGAAACTAACGGGAAATCTGGGTATTTCCTGTACCAGCACTGACTGTCCAGTCTGGGTTTTTTCCTTTTACCAGCCCCCTGATTGTCGGTCTGGGTTTTTCCCTTCCCGGGCCCCTGACTGTGCAGTCTGGGTTTTTCCCTGTACCAGCCCCCTTTGACGGGGGAATATTTCCGGGTACCCCCCGGCAGTCTGGGTTTTTCCCTGTACCAGCAATTGTGCAGTCGGGGATTTCCTGAAACCAGCAATTGATTTTGCAGTCTGGGTTTTTCCCTGACCAGCACTGACTTGCAGTTGGGATTTCCCCCCCCGACTGTGCAGTCTGGGTTTTTCCCCTTTGACACTGACTGTAGTTTGGGTATTTCCTGACCGCACTGACTTTTAGCCGGGGTTTTTCCCAAAATCCGACTGACTGTAGCTGGGTTTTTCCCTTTAAATTGCACTGACTGTGTAGTCTGGATATTTCCTGTACCAGCACTGACTGTGCAGTCTGGGTATTTCCTGTACCAGCACTGACTGTGCAGTCTGGGTATTTCCATAACCACCTTTTGGTTTTTGCCCCTGTGAGTCCCAGTTTTTTTCCCTGACCAGCACTGATTGTGCAGTTGGGTATTTCCTTCCAGCACTGACTGTGCATTTCCGGTATTTCCTGTACCGCACGACTTAGCCTGGGTATTTCCTGCCCCACCAGCACTGGCTGGCCAAGTCGGGGTTTTTCCCTGTCCCGCACTGACTGTGCAGTCTGGGTATTTCCTGTACGCCCCTGACTGTAGTCGGGTTATTTCCTGCCGCAGGCTTTTGGGTTGAAAAGCCCCACCGGGTTTTTATTTTCCTGAAACCGCACTGACTTTTGCAGTCTGGGTTTTTCCCTTTGACCTGCCCCCGACTGTCGGTCTGGATTTCCCTGTACCAGCCTGACTGTCCAGTCTGGGTTTTTCCCTGTACCTCCCCTGACTGTCGGTCTAAAATTTTTTTCCCTGCACCGGGATTGTGCAGTCTGGGTTTTTTGTCCAGCCCCTGACGGGCAGTCGGGGTTTTTTCCTGTACCTGCACTGACTGTGTAGTCTGGATATTTCCTGTACCAGCACTGACTGTGCAGTCTGGGGTTTTTCCCTGACCCCAAAATTGACGGGTCGGGGTTTTTTTCCGGGTTAACTGATTGTAGGTCTGGTTTTTCCCCTGAAACAGGCGGGGGCCCCCGCTGGGCTCTTTTTTCCCTGACCGACTGACTGTATTTTAAAAGAGTCTTTTTCCCTTTTACCTGCACTGACTGTGAGTCGGGGTTTTTTCCTCCCAAAAGGGATTGGCAGTCTGGGTATTTCTTTTAACCACCTGACGGGCAGTCTGGAATTTCCTGCAATTTTTTAATTGCAGTCGGGGTATTTCCTGCACCAAAATTTGACGGGCAGTCTGGGTTTTTCCCTTACCTGAAACTGACTGTGCAGTCTGGATTTTGTACCACTGGTGCAGTCGGGGTTTTTTTCCTGTACCGAAACTGACGGGCAGCCCCGGGTTTTTTCCCCCTGACCGACTGTGCAGTCTGATTTTTTCCTGTACCGGGGGCCCCGGGCCCCATGGCAGTCGGGGGGTTTTCCTGCACCGGGACTGTGCAGTCGGGGTTTTTTCCCTTTGTACCGCACCCCTGTCCCCATTTGGTTTTTCCCCTGTACCGGGGCACTGACTGTCAGTCTGGGTATTTCCTGTTTCGCACTGACTTTTAGTTTTGGGTTTTTCCCTGTACCGCACGGGCTGGGTTTAGTTTTTTCCCTGTACCAGAAATTGACTGTGCAGTCAAAAATTTTTTCCCGTACCGCCCCCTGACCGGGGTTTTTTGCCCAGCTGGGGTTTTTTTCCGGGGTACCACCTGACTGTGCAGTCTGGTTATTTCCTGTACCTGCACTGACTGTGCAGTCTGGGTATTTCCTGTACCTGCACTGACTGTGCAGTCTGGGTTTTTTCCAAAAAAGCACTGACTGTAGTCTGGGTTTTTCCCTTTTACCTGCCCCCCGGGGACTGTGCAGTCTGGGTATTTCCTGTACCTGCACTGACTGTGCAGTCTGGGTATTTCCTGTACCAGCACTGACTGTGCAGTCTGGGTATTTCCCTTTCCTGAAACGGGCTGTGCAGTTTTATTTTTTCCCCACCTGCCCCGACTGGATTCGGGTTTTCCTTGTACCGCACTCCCTGTGCAGTCTGGGTTTTTTCCTTTTACCGCATTTTGACTGTGCCAGTCTGGGTTTTTTCCCTGTACCAAAAAACTGACTGTAGTCTGGGTATTTTTTTTACCTGCCCCTGACGGGCAGTCAGGTTTTTCCTGTCCTGCCCCACTGGAGTCGGGGTTTTTCCCTTTAAAAAAAAATGACTGTCAGTCTGGGTATTTCCACCCATGACTGTGCAGTCTGGGTATTTCCTGTACCAGCACTGACTGTGCAGTCTGGGTATTTCCTGTACCTGCACTGACTGTGCAGTCTGGGTATTTCCTGTACCTGCACTGACTGTGCAGTCTGGGTATTTCCTGTACCTGCACTGACTGTGCAGTCTGGGTATTTCCTGTACCTGCACTGCCCTGTAGTCTGGGTTTTCAGAAATTGCTGACTGTAGTCTGGGTTTTTCCCTGTCCGCACTGACTGTAGTCGGGGGATTTCCTGTACCGCCCCTTGACTGTGAGTCTGGGTATTTCCTGTACCGCACTGACTGGCCCCAGCCTTGAAATTTCCTGGGGCAGCACCGGGCCCCCCGGGCGGGAGTCTGGGTAACCCCTACCAACCACCCACTGACTTGTCATCTAACAAGGCTGGAGGAAACTTGTGTCACTACACTTGTCCTGAAACAACTGAAGCTGAAACACACAGATGTCTCTCTCACCTTTGTTTTTCATATACTGGTGAAATACTTTCTCACTCTGAATGTTAGAAATTTCGGTAAGGTTATAATAAAGATAAATGGTATTAAGGTGAAAAGTAATGCAAGTGACCCGGCATAATTTAAAATTAAAACGTGCAAGAGGAGGGTGTGTGTGTGTGTGTGTGTGTGTGTGTGTGTGTGTACCCACCTGTTTGTGCTCACCTATTTGTGGTTGCAGGAGGCGAGTCACAGCTCCTGGCCCCCGTGTGTGTGTGTGTGTGTGTGTGTGTGTGTGTGTACAGGATAGGTGCGTGGGTTACCTCGCTTAGAGGGATGGGTTTGCAGTGTGAGTCGGCAGGTGTGGCTAGAAGTTTTGTGTTGGATATGTGGGTGGGGGGTGGGGGGCGGAATTCATGTGGGGGGTTTTAAGGGGGGGTTGGTGACATTCCGGGGCCCCTTAGCCCCCAAACCCGGGAAAGGGGAGGGCTAAGGAAATACCCCAAAAGAAGGGAAATCCCCGCAAATATTGATTATTTGCAGGGGGGTTAAACTTTATTGAAATATTTTCCCGGGGTGAAGATTTTGCCCCCCCTTTTTGGGTTTGTCCAAACCCTTGGCCCCTGTTGTGGCCAACCTGTGGGCCTTGTTGTAGCCAACGTGTTACCCCCCTTGTTTTTGGAAAACCGGGTGACCTCTTTTGGGAAAAGCTATCCGGGGTGTGGTATATGGTGGTGTGGCTAGGTGGTGGGTATATGGGGGTTTTATTTTCCAGGTGGTGGGTCGGGTGGTGGGTTGGGGTTTTAGTGGTGGGGTTTTGGGGGGGAGGGGCCTATGGTGGTGTGGTATGTGGTGGTATGGCTTGTGATGGTGTGGTCTGTGGTGGTATGGTTTGTGATAATGTGGTCTGTGGTGGTATAGTTTGTGATGGTGTGGTCTATGGTGGTGCTCTTCTTGCCGAATAAAGCAAGCTAAAATTTTTGTATTCAATAAATTCCCAAAAAAATTTCTGAACCTAACGATAAAAACATATTTCATTGTGTTTGTTTATTATTAAATTATTGTAAACTTAACTAAAATATATTTAGTTGGATTAGGCTAAATTAAATTAGTTGATTTCCCCCATTTTTTTTTTGATTTCCCAAATTTTTTTATTTATTATCACAAAGCATTTTTCCTCAAAACTCCCCCAATAAACCAATCTAGAATTTTAAAAAACCCAAAAATTTTTTTCCCCTGAAAAAATTTTTTGGTGATAGAAAAAAAAAAAACAATTTTCCCCATTTTCATTATACTTTTCTTAAAATTTTTTATTGAAAACCCCATTTTAAACACAAAAATTTCCTTACCCCCCCTAGAAATCAACTAAAAAATTTTTTAAAAAAATGTCACTAAATTTTTCCTCAAAATAAATTTTTAAAATGTACAAAACCTTATGTCTTTTTAAATTTTCCCTTTATATATATATATATATATATATATATATATATATATATATTTTATATATATATATATATATATAAAACAAAATATTTTAATATGCATTTATTAATCATATATATATAAATATATATATACATATTTTATATATAAAAACATATAAAACATATATATATACATATATATATACATATATATATACATATATATAAAATTTTATATATATACATTATATACATATATAAAACATATATATATACATATATATAAAATTTATATATATATACTTTGTATATACATATATATATACATATATATATACAATATATATATGCATATATATAATAATATATAATAATATTAAATTTATATACATATATAAAACATATATATATACATATATATATATAATTTTATATAAAATACATATTATATACATATATATATAATATTATATATATATATATATATATATATATATATATATATATATATATATATATATATATATATATATATATATATATATATATATATATATAAAAAGAAACCGTTTAAAATTATTTATTACATTTTTAAAAATTGATTTTTGGGGTTTTTAATGTTTTGTTTAGGGGGATGGTTTTTAAATTTTTTTTAATTTGTGGAATTAGTTGTTGGGTTTTTATTTAAAAAAAATTGTGTGGGTTTTAAACAAGGTGATTTTGGGGGGATAAAAGGGTTGTTGTGTGTGTGTTTGAAATGTCTCACCTTTTGTGGTTGAGGGGTCAGTCAAAAATTTGGTGTGGTTCTGAAAATTTAGATTGTTGTTTGGGGAAAATTTGGGGTGAGAAGTGCTGTCCCCAAAAAGGAAAACGGTGACGAAAGGGAAAATAAAAAAGAAATGGGGGCCCATCAGGAATCCAAAGCAGGTGGTGGCAGTGTGAAGGATGCAAGGCAGGTGGTGGCAGTGTGAAGGATGCAAGGCAGGTGGTGGCAGTGTGAAGGATGCAAGGCAGGTGGTGGCAGTGTCAAGGGATGCAAGGCAGGTGGCGGCAGTGTGAAGGATGTAAGGCAGGTGGTGGCAGGGAAAGGGATGAAAGGCGGGGGGCGTGTGAAGGATGGGCGGGTGGTGGCAGGCCCGGGATGAAAGGGGCGGGTGGCGGTGGGGAGCGGGCGGGTGGGGGCAGGTAAAGGGTAAAAGGGGGGGGGTTAAGGATGTGGGCGGGTGGTGGCAGTGGGGGATGCGGCAGGTGGTGGCAGTGCCCGGGAGGAAGGCGTGGGGGGGTAAGGGGAGCAAGGGGTGGTGGCAGCGTAAAGGATGCGGGGGTGGCGGCAGGGGGCGGGATGCGGCAGGTGGTCGGTGTAAAGGGGGGATGCAAGGCGGGGTTGGCAGGCGGGACCGGCAGGTGGTGGAAAGGGGCAAGGCGGGTGGTGGCAGGCGGGGATGCAAGGCAGGGGGGCAGCACGGGATGGGCAAGGGGGGTGACAGGGTGAATGCAAGGGGGTGGGGCGGCGGGATGCAAGGCGGGGTGGCGGCGGGCCGGGGATGCAAGGGCGGGGCGGTGGCAGTGTCAAGGGATGCAAGGCAGGCGGTGGCAGCGTCAAGGATGCAAGGCAGGCGATGGTAGCGTCAAGGATGCAAGGCAGGTGGTGGCAGCGGGTGTAAAGAGAGACAGGTGGTGAAAGGATGGCCTCACGTAACCCACTGGTAGATCCCATCACAAAACACAGCCATCAGCGGATATTTCTCTACAAGAAAGGGGATTAATATTTCCTTCATTATGAAGCAAGTGAGCCAAACACCAATCCTATGAGGGTGTTGAGTACAAGTAGTGACAATGTACTCTGGTAGATGGTGGTGGTGTTGGAAAAGTGGGAATGTACCCCGGGTAGATGGTGGTGGGGGAGTATAAGTAGTGACAATGTACCTGGTAGATGGTGGGTGGGTGTTTGGTAGTGACAGTGTACTCTGGTAGATGGTGGTGGTGTTGAGTACAAGTAGTGACAGTGTACTCTGGTAGATGGTGGTGGTGTTGAGTACAAGTAGTGACAGTGTACTCTGGTAGATGGTGGTGGTGTTGAGTACAAGTAGTGACAGTGTACTCTGGTAGATGGTGGTGGTGTTGAGTACAAGTAGTGACAGTGTACCCGGGGTAGATGGGGGTTTTGAGTAAAGAGGACGGGACCCGGTAGATGGTGGTGGTGTTGAGACAAGTAGTGACGGGACCGGGTGATGGGGGTGGTGTTGAGACAAGTGGGACAGTGACCCCAGTTTTGGTGGTGTTGAGACAAGGTGACAATGACCTGGTAGATGGTGGTTGTTTGGAATACGAGTGCAATGACCTGGTGGATGGGGGTGGTGTTGAAACAAGGGGACAGGACCCCGGAATGGTGGTGGTGTTGAGTAAAAGTGGTGACAGTGTACCCGGGGTAGATGGGGGGTGGTTTTGGGAGTACAAGTAGTAATGTATTCTGATAGTTTTGGGGTTGTTGGGGAAAGAGTGACAGTTTTACCCTGGTGGGATGGTGGTGGTGTTGGGGCAATGGGACAGTGTACTCTGGTAGATGGGTGGTGTTGAGACAAGTAAACATTTACCTTGTAGATGGAAATTGGTGTTGAGACAAGTGGGACAAATTTGGGCAAATGGGGAAAATTACAAGGGGGAAAATGTCCTTTGAGATGGTGGTTGTGTTGAGTACAAGTAGTGACAATGTACTCTGGTAGATGGTGGTGGTGTTGAGTACAAGTAGTGACAATGTATTCGGTGAGGGTTGGTGGTTTTGGGATAAAAAGGGGTTTGAAAAGTGAAACCTGGATGGGGGTTGGCGGGGTTTTTTCAATTTTGGAAAATTTAATTCTGGTAGATGGTAGGTTTGATACAAGAATAATGATTCTGGTAGATGGTGGTGGTGTTGAGACAAGGGGACAGTGACCCCGGGTAGATGGGGGTGGTGTTGGGAAAGTAAAAAGTGTACTCTGGTAGATGGTGGTGGTGTTGAGTACAAGTAGTGACAGTGTACTCTGGTAGATGGTGGTGGTGTTGAGTACAAGTAGTGACAATGTACTCTGGTAGATGGTGGTGGTGTTAAACAAGAAAGTAAATTGGTTTTTCTAACCACCTAGGTTAATACAAGAAAAGAAAAATCGGGGCTTTAACCAGGTTAATACAAGTAGGTACAGAGAATCCGGGTTTATAACTGGGTTCCTAAGGGGGACAGAAACAGGCTTTAACAAAGGTTTAATCAAGTAAACAGAAAAATAGGCTTCATAACTGGGTTAATCAAGGGGGTACAAAAGAACCCGGGTTTTTAACTAGGTTAATAAAGGTAGGTACAGAGAACCCGGGGTTTTTTAAGGGGGGTTAATACAAGTAGGTACAGAGAATCCAGGCTTCATAACTAGGTTAATACAAGTAGGTACAGAGAATCCAGGCTTCATAACTAGGTTAATACAAGTAGGTACAGAGAATCCAGGCTTCATAACTAGGTTAATACAAGTAGGTACAGAGAATCCAGGCTTTTTAACTAGGTTAATACAAGTAGGTACAGAGAATCCAGGGTTCAAAAACTGGTTTTAAACAAGTAGGTCAGAAAATGGGGGCCCTTCATAACTGGGGTTAATGCAAGTAGGAAAAGAGAATCCGGGCTTCAAAACTAGGTTAATACAAGAGGCACAGAAACCCGGGGGCCCTTAACTGGGGTTAATCGTTAAACCACAAAGAATCCAGGTTTCAAAACCTGGGTTTTAAATTAAAGTAGGCACAGAGAACCCAGGCTAAAACTGGTTTTTAAGTAAAGTGGGCCCGGGAACCCAGGTTTCCCAAACTAGGTTAACAAGAAGGACGAGAATCCGGGCCCTTATAATTTCCTGGTTCAATTACCCGTCCTGTTTTTTTTAATTTTGTAATTAAAATTGACTCAGTATATATTGTGTCAATGTTTATGCATGATTTTTAAAAATTCTTTGCTGAATTTTTTGGTATGAAATCCCTTGAGGCGATTAAAAATATTGGGGAAATTTATTCTTGCTGTGGTGCTGTTGTATTGAATTTATTTAGAAATTTATTTCAAATATTCTTTAAGCAAATTTTTTAACCAAGTTTTTAGGCGGTTCCAACTTTGAAAAAAAAAAAACCCTTTTCCCAGTAAGAACTAAAAAAGCTTAAAAAGTTCATAAAAACTTTTGTGGAGACTTCAGCGGTCCCAAGTGGGGGAAATTTCCCAGCAGTGCCAGTGGTGGAGACTTCAGCAGTGCCAGTGGTGGAGACTTCAGCAGTGCCAGTGGTGGAGACTTCCGGATGATGGGGGGAGACTTCAGAGTGCCAGTGGTGGAGATTTCGGGAAAGGAAAGTGGTGGAGACTTCCCGGTCCCATTGGTGGAGACTTCAAAACCAGTGGTGAAAATTCAGCAGTGCCAGTGGTGGGGTTTCCCAGCGGTGCCAGTGGTGGGGCCCAGCGGTGCCGGGGGTGGATTGGCGGTGCCAGTGGTGGAGACTTCAGCAGTGCCAGTGGTGGAGACTTCAGCAGTGCCAGTGGTGGAGACTTCAGCAGTGCCAGTGGTGGAGACTTCAGCAGTGCCAGTGGTACTTTTTAAAGGTGTAGGGCCCCAGTTCCAAACTTTTAACCCCCTCCCCTACCTTCCCCTCCTCTCCCCTCCCGTCCCTCCCCTTATTCCTCAACTCCCCTCAGTCTTTCCTTTCCTCTTTCCTCTTCTTGCTTCACCCCTTATCCTCATCGCCCTTCCTTGATTCCTTGACTCTGTCCCCCTTTCTTACTTTACCCTTTCTCTCCTACCACCCCTTCCCTCAGCTCCTTTCCCCTCACCCATTCCTTCAGGTGATGCTTTTTCCTTCACCCCTTCCACCATTTAAACATTTTCTTCACTCCTTTTCCTTGAATCCTTTTCCCCTCACTTAACTCCTTCCCTGAACCCTTCCCTCACTTAACCCCCTTCCCTAAAACCCTTTCCCCCTCATTAACCCCTTTCCCCTAAAACCCTTCCCTTTCAACCCCCTTTTCCCCTGAACCCTTCCCTCACTTAACTCCTTCCCTGAACCCTTCCCTCACTTAACTCCTTCCCTGAACCCTTCCCCTAAATTTAACCCCTTTCCCCCCCTAAAACCCCCTCACTTAACCCCCTTTCCCCCTGAACCCTTCCCCATTTAAACCCTCCTTCCTGAACTTTTCCCTCACTTAACCCTTTCCCCTAAACCCCTTCCCCCCCTTCCCCTTTCCCCTAATCCTTCCCCCCACTTCCCCTTTCCCCTAAACCCCTTTCCCCCTCACTTAAGCCCCTTCCCTAAACCCCTTTCCCTTCTTTTAACCCTTTTTCCCCCTAAACCCCTTCCCCTCACTTAACCCCTTTCCCTGCCCCTTCCCCTCCCTTAATTTTTTCCCTGAACCCCCCCTTAAAAATTAATTTTTCCCCCAAACCCCTTCCCTTTTTATTTTCCCAGTTCCCAAACTTTTCCCCTAACCCCCCCTTCCCAGTTAACCCCCTTCCCCCCCTAACCCTCTTCCCCCCCCCCCTTCACCCCCTCATCTCTTCCTCACCCAAACCCCTTTTCCCCCCATCCCCTTTGTTTTCATCCCCCCCCCTTCCTCCCCCCCCCCCCCTCTCCCCCTCCCCCCCCTCCCCTCCCCTCTTCCCCTCCCCTCTTCCCTCCGCCGCCAGAACTGAGACAGGGAACAAAGTTATCAAAAATAGTCTCACTAACTTTCCTCGGAGCGGCGGATCAATACAGAAATTTGAAATGTGAGCTCCGACAGCGTCCTTGGGGCCCCAGGGGACCTGGGCAAGTTTTTGGGCTTTTAATGGACCGGGGGAAATTTTTTTTGAGCTCTCTAGTGTGACCTGGGCAATCTTTGAGCTCTCTAGTGTGACCTGGGCAATCTTTGAGATCTCTAGTGTGACCTGGCAATCTTGGGAGCTTTTGGTGTTGACCTGTAAAATCTTTGAGCTTTTATTGACCTGGCAATCTTTGGGCGCCGGAGGGCCTGGACAATTTTGAGCCCCAGGGCCCGGGAACAAGTTTTGAGCTCTCTAGTGTGACCTGGACAAGCTTTGAGCTCTCTAGTGTGACCTGGACAAGTTTTGCGCTCTCTAGTGTGACCTGGACAAGCTTTGAGCTCTCTAGTGTGACCTGGACAAGCTTTGAGCTCTCTAGTGTGACCTGGAGGCTTTGAGCTTTTAGTGTTGACCGGGACAATTTTTTGCGCTTCTGGTGTGACCGGGACAAGCTTTGGCTCTCTAGTGCGACCGGGAAAATTTTTTTGGGGCTCTCTGGTCCCTGGAAAGTTGTGACCCTCTAGTGTGACCTGTACAAGTTTTGAGCTCTCTAGTGTGACCTGGACAAGTTTTGAGCTCTCTAGTGTGACCTGGACAAGTTTTGGGGGCTCTCTGGTGTGACCTTGCAAGTTTGGGGCTCTAGGGGCCCGGGAAAATTTTTGACCCTTTTCTAGTGGGGACCTGGAAAGCTTTGGGCCTCTAGTGTGACCTGGACAAGTTTTGAGCTCTCTAGTGTGACCTGGACAAGTTTTGAGCTCTCTAGTGTGACCTGGACAAGTTTTGAGCTCTCTAGTGTGACCTGGACAAGTTTTGAGCTCTCTAGTGTGACCTGGACAAGTTTTGAGCTCTCTAGTGTGACCTGGACAAGCTTTAAAGCTCTCTAGGGGGCCGGGACAAGTTTTTGGCCTCTAGTGTGCCCTGGACAAACCCGGGGGTTTCTAGGGCCCTGGAAAGTTTTTGGGCTCTTTTAAGTGTGACCCTGGTTTGGTTGTGAGCCCCCAGTGTGACCGGGACAAGTTTGGGGCTTTTGGTGTGACCTGGACAAGTTTGAGCTCTCTAGTGGACCTGGCTTTTTTGAGCTTTTAGGGACCTGTCCTTTTGAGCTCTCGGGACCGGGACAAGTTTTAAAGCCTCTGGTGGGGAAAACCGGGAAAAGGTTTTTGAGCCTCTAGTGAACCTGGACAATTTTTTTGAGTTCTCTAGTGTGACCTGGAAAAGGTTTTGAGTTTCCCCTAGGTTGACCTGGAAAATTTTTTGAGCTCTCTAGTGTGACCTGGACAAGTTTTGAGCTCTCTAGTGTGACCTGGACACTCACTGAACTCTCAAATTTGATTCCAATATAGCATCTCTGAGTATTTCACTGGGAGGAGAAGGAAGGGGCGCTAAACCCATATGGATCATTCATTGCATGGGAAAATGGGGGAGAATTCTTTTCAACAAAGGGAATTTTGGGGGGACGGTCCTTTCCCTTAGATCAAGAGCCCTTTCCCCCCCACCTCAGGAAACCCCCGAGGGGGCCCGACAGCATTTCCAAAAATCCCCCCACAGCATAGAAAAACCAAGGGACAGGTTGCTGACAGCCCATCCCCGGGCGGGATTTAAACCCCCGGGTCAGAGAGTCTAAAAACTCCAGACCCTCGCGTCGGGAATTATTATTATTATTATTATTATAATAAAGGGGAAGCGCAAACCCGGGGGATTATACAGCGCCGGGGGGATGGGAAGGTTTTCGGGTTAAATTTCGGGGAACTGAAAAGACAGACCAGTTTCAAAATCAAGGCCCCTCTCCCCAACATAAAAGGAACCTTCCTTGGGGGGCGTCGCGCCCTGGCCCCCAGACTCTCTGACCGCGGGTTCAAATCCCGCCCGTGGTATGGTTTGTTTGCAATCGTGTCATTACGATTTCGTGAATTATGCTGACAGTATGTGAATAAGCTCGGTAATGCTTCATATTCATCAAGACTAAGGTACTGAGTACTTGCTCTTAGGTTGAGGGACTGATTACCTGTTTTGCAACTGTCTCTGTATAATTCTGCAATGCTGAGGGATTGATTATTTCTTCTGCAACTGTTTCCTGTATATAATTCCACATGAAGGGCGACTAATTACTTCTTTTGCATTCTTCTGTGTATATTCTTGTATTGATCAAAATTTCTGGTTGGGGAAACGCCTTTAAACCTCCCCGCTTTTCCCATTTTTTGTGTACCATTGATTTTAAAGGGGGATAAAAGGTGGAAACGTCCACCAGGAATTTTATAAATTTATAAAGCCCCTAGTGAGCGAAACGTCTTCGCATACTGTGTCATATTTTCATTTTGAACATACATAAGAATCTTATGCGTTGGTCTGACAGATGTTGAGTGAAGACCGTCAGCAAACATCTGTACCATGTTGACTCGTGATATTGCAATGACATGATTGTAATTATCTCGCTGCATAGTGCAGGGTTCGTACCTTTGGCAAGCCAGTCATACAACTAGCAAGCCAGTATTGGCATACTAATTTAAGACTGGTCTACCATGGTTCGAACCCCACTCTTTTTAGTGAGTTGATCTGTACCTTGTTTATGGTGATGGTTGTAAAGAGGCGCTACTGGACGTGTAATATTAGCCAGGATTTGTCGCAAGTTTTTTGGTGGTACAAACGTAACACTTAATTGGTTTATCAATTATTTTTATATAAACTCATTTGTATTTGATTTACAGATTTTTTTTTAATTTATTATAGTACCGGTGTAGTGTATTTGTGTTTTATCTGTTATTAAAAATGTATTTTAATGTTAGATGATATATGTGTATGTTATTCTGAGTGAGTGTGTGTGGTTATGTGATTTTGTGTGTGTGTGTGTGTGTGTGTGTGTGTGTGTGTGTGTGTGTGTGTGTGTGTGTGTGTGTGTGTGTGTGTGTGTGTGTGTGTACTCCTCGATGTGTGATTACAGGAGTTTTAGTATATTTTTGGCCCCCCCCCCCTTGGGAGGTCAATCCACTTTTTTCCTGCCCAAGAACCTTACTTAACCTCTTCATAAAGCTATATGTGGATTCTGCCTCCACTGCTTCACTCTCCAGATTGTTCCACTTCCTCTGTATGTGTGTTTGTAAAGCAAAAACCACTTAGTATTGACAGTGAAGTTTATCAAGGGGTAAAGAGGAACACAGACCAACAAATTTTTCTTTAAAAGTCAATGGGGTGAAGTGTTTTCATGGTGGTTGGGGAGAAGTATAAGGAAGGGGAAGTCGTTTGGTTTATGTTTTTGCAGAATTTTTTGGTAAAAGCTGAAATTCCCCCCCATTCTGGGCAATGGGCTTTTATCATTTAACTTAAGTCCAGGCATTGTTTTTGATTCTTTAAATTTCCCCTTTTTCTCCCAACAGAAAATATTGATTTTCTTTTCTGTAAATGGAACCCTGTTTTTGGATATGGATCCTGTGAACATCCTTCTTTGTCTACTGAAGGGGATCGAAATATACAGACCAATTAATCATCCGAGTTTGTCTCCGTGTGGGTTATTACTGAGCACCAACAAGTGTTCGTTTCACTCTAGTTATTCACTCTTCTTACATTCTGTAAGAAGAATGTAGTCACCAGTGCTGATTTTTTATATATTATATTATTTCTTTCAACACACCGGCAGTATCCCACCGAGGCGGGGTGGCCCAAAAGGAAAAACGAAAGTTTCTCCTTTCAAATTTAGTAATATATACAGGAGAAAGGGGTTTCCGCCCCCTTTCCCCATTTTTGTTGCCTCTTACAACACGCATGGCCAGGGAAGAATTCCCGTTTCCAATTTTCCCCATGGGGATAAGAAGAAAAAAACAAAAATAAGAACTAGAAAAAAAAGAAGAAAACCCCGAGGGGTTTTTTTATATGCTTGTACATGTATGTGTAGTGTGACCCAAGTGTAGAAGTAGCAAGAAAGCCCCGAAACTTTTATGTTCATGAGACAGAAAAAAATGACACCAGAATCCTACCATCATGTAAAACAATTACAGGCTTTTGTTTTCCCCATAAAAGGGGTGGTAAATACCTCCCTGGGGGGGGTTTCTTTTTCACCAAAAAACTTACCTATATATATATATATATATATATATATATATATATATATATATATATATATATATATATATATATTAATATATATATATATATATATGGGTTTTATATATATATATATATATATAATACTACCATCCCCTGGATGGAAAAGGGGGTTTCACAATAAACTAGCCACTACTATCCACAGGATGGATTTGAGGTACACAATAAACTAGCCAATTTCCATCCAAGGGATGGATAGGTGCACAATAAACTAGCCACCACCATCCACAGGATGGGTCGAGGGTTTACAATAAACTAGCCACCACCATCCCGGGGGTGGAAAGGGGGTTTTAAAAACTAGCCCCCTACCATCCACAGGGTGGATCAGGGTTCACAATAAACCTTTTCCATCCCAGGATGGATACGAAATTCAAATAAACTAGCCACTACCATCCACAGGTGGATATGAATGCACAATAAACCAGCCCTTTTTGGTGGGAAAGTCTAAAACTCTGGGGTTTTATATGGGGCCGATAAAGGGGGTTTATCTGTATCTGTCGAAAGATAAAAAAACATTAGGAAAAAGATACTTCAAGGGCATGGAAAATAAAACTTTTCGAAGGTCGACCCTCATAACAATTTTGAGACTGAAATTTGAAGCCGATCGAAAGGCGTTCCCCACACCACCCCCCCAATACCCCTCTCACACCACTCCCCCACAATACTTTTCTCACACCACTCCCCCACAATCCTCTCCCACCCCCTCACAAAAAACCCCCTCTCCACCACTCCCCCCCAATACCTCCACCATCCCCCCAATACCCCTCCACCCCCCCAAAATCCCCTCACACCCCCCTCCAAAACTCCCCCCTCCTCTAAATACTCCCTGTTAAAATCTCTCCCCACCACCCCCCCCAAACTCCCCTCCACCCCCCCTCACAATACTCTCTCACACCACTCCCTCACAATACTCTCTCACACCACTCCCTCACAATACTCTCTCACACCACTCCCTCACAATACTCTCTCACCAAAATCCCCCCAAAAATCCCCTCACCTCTCCCCCAATACCTCTCCACCACTCCCCCCCCAAACTCTCTCACCCACCCCCCACAAACCCCCCCTCACCCCCCTCACAAACTCCCCTCACCCACTCCCCCAATACTCTCCCCACCCCCCAATACTCTCCCACACTACTCCCCCACAATACCCCCTACACCACTCCCCCACCTCCCCTCACACCACCCCCCAATCCTCTCACACCCCCTCCCCCCCAAAATCTCCCACCACTCCCCCCCAATACCCCTCCACCCCCCCCCCCCTTCTCTCCCCCCCTCCCAATACCTCCAAACCCCTCCCTCAAATCCCCTCCCCCCCCCTGGGCCCCTTCCTCCTCCCCACAAGCCCCCTCCCCCACCCCCCTTTTCCTCACACCCTCCCCTGGTCCCCTCTCCCCCCCCCTCCTTCTCTCTCCCCACTCCCCCAATACTCTCCCTACTCCCCCCACAATACTCTCCCCCACTCCCCCACAATCTCCCCCCCTCCCCCACAATACTCCCCCACCACCCCCCCCTTCTCTCTCACACCACTCCCCCCTGGCCCCCCTCACACCCCCCCCACAATACCTCTCACACCACCCCCCACAATACCCCTCCCTCCCCCACAATACCCCTCCCCCCCCTCACAATCCCCCCCACCCCCCCACAATCCCTTCCCCACACCACCCCTCACAATACTCTCCCACCACCCCCTTCTCTCTCACACCACCTCCCACAATACCCCCCCCTCCCCTCACAATACCCCCCTCACACCCCCCCCCCAATACCTCTCACACCCTCCCCCACAATACTCTCTCCCCCTCCCACAATACTCCCCTCACCCCCCCCCAACAATACTCCCCCTCACACCCCCTCCTTTCCTCTCCCCCACTCCCCCCAATTCTTCCCCCACCCCCCCCCTCCTCCTCACACCCCCTCCCCCCCCTCTCCACCCCCTCCCTCTCCCCCACCACCCCCCTCCCAAAACCTCCACCCCTTTTACAATCTCTCTCACACCACCCCCACAATACTTTCCCCCACTCCCCCACAAATCTCCACCACCCCCCACAATTTCCCCCCACTTCCCCCCCAATACTCTCCACCCACCCTCACAATACTCTCTCCCACTACTCCCTCACAATACTCTCTCACACCACTCCCTCACAATTTCCCCTCCCCTCTCCCCCACAATACTCCACACCACTCCCCCCCAAAACCCCTCCCACTACTCCCCACAATACCTCACACCAATTTCACAATACTCTCCCCACCCCCCTCCCCTCTCTCCCCCCCCCCTTTTACAATCCTCTCCACCCCTCAACAATACCTCCACCCCCCCCTCACAATACCCTCCCCCAATTTCCCCACAATACTCTCTCCACCCCCCCTACAATACTCCTCCCCACTCCTCACAATACCTCTCCACCACCCCCCCAATACCCCTCCACCACCCCCCCAAAACCCCTCTCCCCCACTCCCTCACAATACTCTCCACCCTCCCCTCAAATACTCTCCACCCTCCCCCGCTCTCTCACACCTCCCCTCCCCTCTCTCACACCCCCTCCCTCACTCTCTCCCACCATTCCCTCACAATTCTCTCCCCACTCCCCCCACTCTCTCACACCCCCTCCCTTTCAAACTCTCCCCAATTTCCCCTTTTTCCCCCACTACTTCCCCCCCCAAACCTCCCCCCCCTCACAATATTTTCCCCACACCACCCTCACAATTCCCCTCCACCCTCCCCCTTCTTTTTTCACCCTCCCTCACAAAAGGCCCCTCCACCATCCCCTCCGGGCCCCTCCCCCTCCCCCCCTATTTTTCCCCCCCACTCCCCTTGTGCTCTCACACCACTCCCCAAAACCCCCCCACCATTCCCCCCTTCTCTCACACCACCCCCCAAAAACCCCTTTTCCTTTTTCCCCCCCCTCCACCTCCCCCCCCCCAATACCTCCCCCCTTTTCCCCCACCACTTCCCCCTCCCCTCCCACCCCCCCCCCTTACCTCTCACACTACTCCCTCCCCCCTCCCACCACCCCCCCTCCTCACACCCTCCCTCACAATACTCTCCCCCACCCCCTCACAATAATTTTTCCCCCACTCCCTCAACAATCCCCTCCCACCCCCCAATACTTTTTTTCACACTACTTTCCCCCCCAAAAACCCCTCACACCACTTCACAATACCTCCCACCACCCCTCACTACCCCTCCACCACTCCCCACTACTCCTCACACCACTCCCACCTGCCTGGGCCCCTCACACCACTCCCTCAAACCTCATTACTCACACTACTCCCTCACACCACTCACACTACTCCCTCACACATTGTTATTCTCAGGTAACTTCACTTGGTCACTAACTTCAGCTGGTTTATAGAATTAGCTGTGAGTACCTGATCAATCGCCAGTGTCCAGCTAATTCATAGCCAGCTTGATGCTCCAGCTTGATGTTCCAGCTTGATGCTCCAGCTTGATGTTTCAGCTTGATGCTCCAGCTTGATACTCCAGTTTGATGCTCCAGCTTGATGCTCCAGCTTGATGCTCCAGCTTGATGATCCAGCTTGATGCTCTAGCATGATGCTCCAGCTGGATGCTCCAGCTTGATGCTGCAGCTTGATGCTCCAGCTGGATGCTCCAGCATGATGTGCTGCAGCTTGATGCTCCAGCTGGATGCTCCAGCATGATGCTGCAGCTTGATGCTCCAGCTTGATGCTCCAGCATGATGCTGCAGCTGGATGCTCCAGCTGGATGCTCCAGCATGATGCTGCAGCTTGATGCTCCAGCTGGATGCTCCAGCATGATGCTGCAACGATGCCCAGCATGATGCTTTCGGGAATGCTCCCGGGTGGGTCCCAGCTTGATGTTTTTGGGTGCCCAGCCGGGCCCGGAGCAGTGTTTTTTCCCTACAGTATACTTATGTTTTCTATATAAAAAGTTCTGTATAGTAAGTTCTGAACCCAATTTTTTGTTTTAACTGGTTCCCGGAAACAGGTTCTGGGATAACTGGTTCTGGATAACAGGTTCAGGTATAACGGGGTTTTGGGATAACAGGTTCTTTAAAACGGGCCCTTTTAAAGTTTTGGGGTTTAAAAGGTTCTGGGGGATAATTTGGTTTTGGAAAAACAGGTTTTGGGTTTTGGTTCTGTGTAAAAGGTTCCGGTAAGGGGTTCCCGGTATAACAGGTTCTGGGATAACAGGTTCAGGAAACAGGTTCTGGGAAAATGGTTCTGGTTCCCGGTTCAGGGGTTAAGGGTTTGGCAAAATGGTTCTTAAAACTGGTTTTTGGGATAAAAGGTTTTGGGATAAAAGGTTCTGGGATAACTGGTTCTGGTATAACTGGTTTGGTATAAAATTTGTAATTTTCCCCGGTTTTGGGGTTCGGGTTTTGGTATAAAGGTTCCCGGTATAACTGGTTCCCGGTATAACTGGTTCTGAAAAACAAATTTTGGTATAACGGGGTTTTGGGATAACTTTTGGCCCGGTATAACAGGTTCCGGGTATAACCCGGGGGTTCCTATAACTGGTTTTTGGTATAACGGGTTCAAAAGGAAAGGTTCTGGATAATTTGGCCCTGGGATAACAGGTTCAGGTATGGGTTCCTGGGATAAAATGGTTCTTTATAACTGGGTTTTGGTATAACAGGTTCCCGGTATAACAGGCCCCGGTAAACTGGCTCCCGGGATAACTGGGTTTTTCAACTGGTTCCGGGTTTTAAGGGGGTTTTAGGTATAACAGTTCCCGGGATAACCGGGTTTTGGGATAACCGGTTAGGTATAAAAGGGCCCCGGGATCTGGTTTGGGGATAAAATGGTTCTGGATAACTGGTTCTTTTAAAATGGTTTTTGGGAAAGAATTCTGGTTTTAACAGGTTTTTGGAAACAGGTTCCCTTTTTAACAGGTTGGATAATTTGGGTTTTGGTATCCCTTCAGGTTTTGGGGTTTAGGTATAACTGGTTTTTTGGTATAACAGATTCTTTGGGGTAACAGGTTCTGGTATAACAGGTTCTGTTTAAAAAGGTTCAAACAACTGGTTCTGGGATAACAGGTTCAGGTATAACAGGTTTTAGGGATAATTTGGTTCTGGGATAAAAAAATTCTTTTAAAGGTTCCATAACGGGTTTTGTTTTAACGGGGTTTTGGATAATTGGGTTTTGGTATAGCAGGTTTTTGTTTTTATAACAGGTTCGGTTTCAGGTTCTGGTAAAACAGGTTTTTGTTAAAGGTTCTGATATAACAGGTTTTTGGTATAACAGGCCCCGTTTTAACATGTTCCCCAAACAGGCCCCGTTATAACAGGTTCTTTTTATAACAGGCCCCGGAAAGGTTCTGTTATAACAGGCCCCGTTATAACATGCCCCGGTATAAAGGGGTTTTGTTTAAAAAGGGCCCGTTATAACATGTTCTGTTATAGCAGGTTTTGTTATAGCAGGTTCTGTTATAACTGTTTTGGAAACAGGTTCTGTTATAACAGGTTCTGTTATAACATGTTCTGGGATAAAGGCCCCGTTATAACAGGTTCTTTATAACAGGTTCTAGTATAACAGGTTTTGTTTTAACAGGCCCCGTTTAAAAATGTTTTTGGATAACAGGTTCTGTTTTAACGGGGTTTTGTTATAACATGTTCCCGGATAACGGTTTCTGTTTCAGGCCCTTTATAAACCGGGTTCTGTTATAACATGTTCTTTGGGATAACAGGTTCTGTTATAAAAATTCTGTTATAACATGTTCTGGTAACAGGCGTGTAACGGGGTTTGGGATAACAGGTTCCCGTATAACAGGTTCCCAAAAAACAGGTTCTTTTATAACAGGCTTAAAATAACATTCCCTTTTTAACAGGCCCCGGGGTTAAAAACAGGCTCTTTATAACAGGTTTTTGGGATAACAGGCTCTGATATAACAGGTTCTTTTCATAACAGGTTCTGGTATAAGAGGTTTTTGGGATAACAGGTTCTGTTTTAAGAGGTTCTGGGATAAAGGGTTTTGGTATAACAGGTTTTTGGGATAACAAGGGTCTGAATAACAGGTTCTGGGATAACAGGTTTTGTTATAAGAGGTTCTTTTAAGGGTTTTTCCCCCATAACAGGTTCTGGGAAGGGGGTTTAACAATTTTTCAAAGGGGGTTCCCAAACCCCCACATTTAATGTCATCACACTGGAAAAAAGTATTTAGTGACTGTGGGGCACCAACCTCTGCTGTCCGGCCCCGGGCCACCGAATTAATCGCTGGGCAATTTGTCAGTGGGGCCGCGGGGTTTTGACCTTGACATTAAAACCAAAAAATTTGGGCTGTATTCGCGGTCCCCTGTTTTAGTCCCTTAAAACATATAAATTAATCAATGAATTAGAACGTGGTGAATGTTGCTTTTTAAAAAAAAAAGAATTTTTTTTTGGAAATATACCCTTTTAAGGGAAAATTTTTTATTTTAAAATATTTAATTAATATTTAATTTTAAAATTTATATATATATATATATATATATATATATATATATATATGTGTGTGTGTGTGTGTGTGTGTTTTTTTGTGTGTGTGTTTTGTGTGTGTGTGTGTATCGGGCGAATAGGTAAAACTTTGGGCTTTTTTGGGTTAATTAAAAAAGGGTTTGTGTTTTTGTGTGTACCACCCAGGTTTTGGTTGCAAAGGGGATCAGTCAAAGGACCCCCCTTTTTGTGTACTCACCTATTTGTACTCGCCTGTTTGTGGTTGGAAATTTAAAAACTCAGCCCTGGCCCGCCTCCCTGACCCCACTGGGTCCCCCTGTTCCATGAAACTTTATCATACCTCCGTCTTAAAACTATGTATGGTTCCAACCCCCCCTCATCACTTGCCAGACTTTTCCATTTCCCAACAACTCTTAAAAATGAAGAAATCTTCCCCAACATCTCTTTGACTCATCTGGGGTCTTTAACTTAAAGGGGTCCCCTTTTTTCTTTTCCATCTCTGGAAAATCCTGTCTCTGTCCACCTTTTCATTCCTCCAAAAATTTTGTACGTTGTTACCCTGTCCCCTAACCTCCTTTCCCAAATTTTAAAACCTTTTCCCTTTTAAACCCTTTTTTCGAGGACATTTTCCCTTTTGCCTGGGAAATATCCTTTGTTTCAAACCCTTTTTACTTTTCTAATTTATGACGTACTTGACCAGATGTGGGTTCCAAAATGGGCAAAAACCCAAGTATGGGCCCGACCCTGGTGTAAATGTCTTTTGATTCCTTATTGAGGTATCGGAAAGTTATTCTCAGGTTTTCCAGGCGCCCATATGCTGCAGCAGACCCGGGTTTATGTGTTTTTGGAGACGTGCTGGATTATACTCACCCCAAGATCTTTCTTCTTTTACTGAGGTTTGCAGTCTTTGGGGCCCCCCAGCCCATACTATGTCTGCGGGCTTCTTTGCCCTTCCCCAATCTTCCTTTGGGCTTTGCATTTTGGGTGGGTTAATTAAGTAAAACCAGTTGCTGGACCCGTGTCCAGCCTGTCCTTCTTTTTAGGGACCCGCCTGATCCTCATCTGATTTAATTTCTTCCCATTAACTTACCATCTGCAAACAAGGACACCTCTGGGGTTTCCTTCCGGCATGTTATTACATATTTCCCAGAAACAGCACTGGTCCCTTAGGGGGCCCCTTTTAACCCCCCCCTCGTCACAAAGGGGCCCATTTTGATACCTCATCTTTTATACCATGACTGTTGTTTTCCTCCCCGTCAGATATTCTCTGATCCATTGCAGTGCCTTCCTGTTGTAAGTGCCCGTTTCTAGCCCTGCAAAACTCTTTTTGGGGGAACTGTGTGGAAGGCCTTCTTCCGTCCAAAAAGCAGCCCAAAACCCCCACCCCGTGGCCTTTTTTTGTTCCCTTGGGGCCCCCAAAATTTTTTGACACAGGATTTGCCTTCCATGAATCCATACTGGTTGTCTTTTTTTAATCTTGTTCCGTTTAGGTTCTCCCCCACTTTTCTTGGTAATCTTCTTAATTTTTCATATTTATACGTCAGTAAAAGATCTATAGTTTAGTGCCTCGTTTCGTCTCCTTTCTTAAAAAAAGGGGAAAAGGGGGGTTTTAAATTTCCCTCCCCCAAAAGGCCCCGTTTGAGGGGTGTTGGAAAAACGGGGTTTGTGGGGACACACAGCCTTTGCCCTCTCTACGGATCCATGCCTTTTTTGTGTGTGTTTTGTGTGTGTGTGTGTGTGTGTGTGTGTGTGTGTGTGTGTGTGCGTGTGCGGGGGTGTGGGGATCACCTTTGTTTTGGGTTTCAGGCCAGGTACAGTTTCCCCCTTTTGTGTGTGTGTCCCCGCCGAGTTGTATTTGGGGTGTCGAGAGACTGCTCCGGCCCATGTGTTGGGGGAAAGGGGAAAAGGGGGTAGTGGGGGTGGTGTTGTGGCAGGGATTAATTGGGGGGGATGTGATGATGGTGGTTACTTTGTGTCCCAGTTTTTTTAAGAGTCATAGGGTGATGGTAAAATGGGGTAGTATTAGTGGTGGTGGTGGATTTAGTAGTGATGTTGGGGTGATTTAGTAGTGATGTTGAGGTGGTTTTGGGGTTTTGTCTGGTTGTGGTGGTGGTAGTGGTGGAGTGCCCCGTAGCTTTGGGGGTGGGGGTGATGGGTGCTTTGGCCCGTGGTGGTGGTAGGGGGGAGTGCCTGGCCCGTGGTGGTAGTAGTGATGGGGTGCTTGGGGGTGGTGGTGGTATTGGGGAGTGCCTTTGCTTGGTGGTTTGAGTGGTAGAGTGTTTGGCTTTTGGTGGTGGTGGGGGTGGGGGTGCCCGTGCTTGGTGGTAGTATGGGGTGCTTATGGCTTGGGGGTGGTATTGGTGGAGGCTTTAAACTTTTGGTGGTGGTAGTGGTATGCCTAGGGGGGTGGGTGTGATGGGGGCTTTGGCTTGGGGTGGTGAAGGGGGTGGAGTGCCCCGTAGCTGTGGTGGTGGAGTGCCGGGCTGGGGGTGGGAGTGATGGGGTGCTTATGGGTGTGGTGGTGGCCGGGGGAGGGTAAAATGGGAGGGTGGGGCCCAGTGTGGTGGTTGGGGGTGGTGGAGTGCCTGTAATGTGGGGGTGGTTTTTTGGTTTGGGTCCTTTTGGGGGGGTTTTGGAGTGCCCCGTAGCTGTTGGGGGGGTGGTAGGTGGAGTACTTTTGGGTGTAGTGGTGGAGTGCCCGTAGCTTGGGGGTTGGGGGAGTGGTGGAGACTTTGTATTTTAAATTTGGGGGCCCCAAAAAGTGGGGGGGTTAAATGGTGGAGACTCAAACTGTGGGGTGGGGGAGTGGTGGAGCCCAAAACTGAGTGGTGGAGTGCCCCGTAGCTGTGGTGGTAGAGGGTGGGGGTGCTTTGGCTTGGGGGTGGTGGTAGTGGTGGAGGGCCAGCTGTGGTGGTTTTAGGGGAGTGCTTTGCTGTGGTGGGGGTGGGGGTTTTGGGGTGCCCCGTAGCTGTGGTGGTGGTAGGGGGTTTAGTGCCCAAACTGTGGGGGTGGTAGTGGGTGGAGTGCTCAGCTTGGGGGTGGTGGTTGGGGGGGCCGGCTTTGGGGGTGGTAGGTGGGGGGCCCCTTTGCTGTGGTGGTGGTAGTGGTGGAGTGCCCAGCTGTGGTGGTGGTAGTGGTGGAGTGTCGGGAGCTGTGGTGGTGGTAGTGGTGGAGCTTTTGGCCCCCCGCCATGGCCTTTTTGCCCCCCCAGCCATGGGTTTGTTTTCCCCCCCAGCCATGGCTATGTTACCCCAGCCCCGGGGTATGTTGTTCCCCCCCAGCCTGGTTTTTGGCCACCCCCGCCCTTTGGGTATGTTTTCCCCCCCAGCCCATTTAAAGTTGCCCACCCCCGTCATGGCTTTTTTTTCCCCCCCCCAGCCATGGCTTATGTTTTCCCACCCCGCCATGGCTTATGTTGTCCAACAGTCATGGCTATTTTCCCCCCAGTCATGGCTATGTTGTCCACCCCCGCCTTTGGGTATTTGCCCCCCCCCGCCATGCCTGTTGTCCACCCCCGCCATGGGGTATGTTTCCCAACCCAGCCAGGGTTTTTGTCCAACCCCCGTGGCCTGTTGCCCCCCCCAGCCATGGCTATTTTTCCACCCCGCCAATGGTTATGTTGCCCCCCGCCCTGGCTATTTTTCAACCCCGCCATGGCTATGTTGAACCCCAGGGCCTGTTGTTTTTACCCCGCCATGGCTTGTTGGCCACCCCAGCCATGGCTATTTTGTCCACCCCCGCCATGGCTTATGTTGCCCCCCCCAGCCCTGGCTTATTTGCCCACCCCGTCATGGGATGTTGTCCACCCCCAGCCATGGCCTATGTGCTAACCCAGCCATGGCTTGTTGCCCAACCCCCGCCATGGTTTTTTGCCCCCAGCCGGCTTGTTGCCCCCCCCATAGCTTTATGCCATGGCTGGGAAAATAAGATTTTTCACCGCCCTGTTTTCCCGCCCATTGAACAAAATTTTTTCACCAGTTAGATTCACCGCCCCGGGTGATGGAATTCCTCAAGCACCAAAAAAACTTTATTTATTCCTTTTCTTTATTGCAATTTGCCCTTACTTCTGCTTTTTTACAAAGGGAAATTTAATGCCCCTCCTTTTTAAAAAACATTGTAATGGGGTTTAACTCCCCTTTTACAATGGAATCTAATACTTTTTTGAAGTAAAACTAATTTTTATTAATTTTTTTTCAAATATATTAACTTTTTGGCTTTTTCAAATTAATTCTTTCTTTTAAAAGGACTTTTTTTTTTAAAAATAAATAGTTCTTCCTTTTAAATCAAATTTATCCATGTTGCTAGAAGTACAAATATTCCGGGATTGTTTTTTGGGTAATTGTTTACTGCTGGGTGAAGAATTAGACAATTTTTTAATTAAAATCACTCCTTTTGGCTGAGGGGGATTACCTCCCTTTGTATAATTCTATATTATTACATTATAGAGTTTTTTTCTCTTTTTTTTTGTAATATATACAGAAGAAGGGTTAATAGCCTCTTTTCCCCCCATTTTGACGCCTCTTAGACACGCAAGGTTTTTTGGAGGGAAAAATTCTTTCCCCCTTCCCCCTGGAAAAGGAAATAAAAAGAAAAGAATGATTAAGAAAAAAAAGGAAAACCTAGATTTTTGTATGTATATATATGCTTGTGTATGGTGTGTAGTGTGGAATTTTAAAAGTAAGAAGTAGCACGATATCCCGTTATCCAGCGTGTTTTGTGAGACAGAAAAAAAAAAAAAGAATCCTACCTTCATGGGGCAATTTCAGGTTTCCCGTTTCACCTCCCGGGGGAGGGAGCACCACCAATCAACCCCAGGTAGAACCGCCCGGGGGGTTTTTTGTCAACCAAAACCCAATACTCCATTTGCACGTCAAAATTCCCCAAAAACCATTTGGAGACAAGGGTTTTAGGACTTTACAAATTGGGTTGGGGTAGGTTATTTAAGAAGGGTTCAGGGCCCGGGCTTAAGTCCTGGGGATGGGGGCGGTCCACCCAATGAGGGGTGTTAATTTTCAAAAAAAATTTTAACGAGTGTGGGCCCTGGCAACACATGATGGGGTGGATTGAAAGTTTTTTCCAACTGCCTTGGTGGAAAAAACCCCTATTTTTTAATAATTATAAAAATAATAAATTTTTTTAAATTTCATTGAAAAAACCACTTGTTCAAACTTCTACAAAAAAAAGATACTTGAATTGCACATGTGAAAATTTTAATTTAGCCTTCCCGGTAAAACCCTTCAAAGTACGTCTTACCCGGGTCTAGCCTTGGCCCCTTTTTTTTTGGATTTCTTCTCCTCCACCTTTTTTCTTCACCCGTCCTCACTCACCTTTAGTTCTTCTAGTTTTAATTTGGGTAATGGAACCGGGTTTACCCAATGAAATTTTCACAACTGTTTGGCAAAGGTACTTGTTTCCATTTTCCAAAAAGTCTATGGCTGGGAAAACGTCCGTCTCTTTGGCAAAAGACAAAAGGGGCTGTAAAAAAAACCATACGACGGGCGGGGTACAACCCTGATCAGAGAGTCATAAAATTCCGAACCGGGCGCGCCAGGACGGGCTGGGGGGTTCTTTCCCCCCTGTTGGCTTGTTTGGGAATCATGGCCCTTGATTTCGTGGGTTAGAAAACTGATAAGGGCTTTTGACCGGGGTTTAGCCCCCCATACTGGGTTTAAGGGGTTTGCATTGTAATTTTTTTTTTTCCCATAGGGGAAAATTTTTTGGAAACAGGGTAAAGGGCCTTTAAAGCGGAGTTATATGATTACCGTTTTAACCTTTTAACCCCCGAAAAGGGCCCTTTCCCCTTTTTTACCCCTCCACCTTTTAAAAATTATTTTTAAAATTTTGAATTTTTTTTCTAAAATTTTTCTCATTGTCTGGAGAACAAAAGGGGAGGGGGGAAATTTTTTGATTTTTAAAAAAATCATTTTTAAACCGCAAAATATTTTCCCCGAGCGAAATATGGCTTTTAGAACTCCTGGGAACTTTCCCTTTAAGAAAAGCCCCTGTGATAAATGGTTTAAAAACGGAAATTAAAAATTTAACACAAAATAATGGGGAAACTTCATTAAGGGAAAAAGTTTGGGCCCCACAGTGGTTTATCGTCCAGACAAAACAGAGAGGTGTTGGGGGGAGGAGGGTTTGAGGGGGTTTAGTTCAGCCTGGGGATGGGGGTTAGCCCCTCGTCTTGTAAAATACAGCATATGACCGGAGAAATTGGGTTTTATGTTGCAGGGGAGTGGAAGCAGGAGGGGGGGAAAAAGTGGTCCAAACCACGTTTAAAAGAGCTTTGCCCAAAAATTTGGGGAATGTTGAAAACCCTTGAAAAAATCCCCCGGGTCTTGCAGTGTCCGACAGATTTATAAACGGTTTTAAACCCGACATCTTTCCCCTGCAGCACGGGGATCGATAAATTTTTTAACCTTGTCCAAACTTTTGGGGCGAACTTCCTTTGTGGATGGTTTACTTGGGGGCCCCCCCCCCCTCCCGCTTTCCCCCTCCCACCGTATATCGCCACTTTCCCTTTTTGCTTTTAATTTCTCAAAAACTGATGGAAATAATCATGACCCCGGCTGAAAAAAAATATCCTCAAACTCCTCTCCTTTAACCCCCTCTGCTTTCATTCTTTAAAAATTTTCATGTTTTCATAAATGTCTCAATCTTTAAAAAGCCCCTAAAAGAATGAAGCAAAAGTAAACTCACATAAAAGCTAAACATTCCCGTAAAAGGGCTACATAAAGGGAAAAATGACATGAAGGTTTTTGCATAGGGGAAATTTTTTTTGGGAAAGGCTTGTTCAACAGGGTCTTAAAAAAATTTGGGGAGCCAAAATTTTTCTCATCCCAATTGTGGTTGCAGAGGGTTTCCCGTCCAACTCTTTGGCCCCCCCTCTTTGCTGATCCCCTTAGGTCCACTCTCTCCTGTTCCCGGGGGATATTTATCATACCTCTTTTAAAACCCGTGGTGGTCCTGCCTCCACCACATCACTTTCCCCGACTGTTCCACTTTTGACAACTCTATGACTGAAGAAATACTTCCAAAAATTCCCCGTGGGTCTCTGAGTTTTAAAAATTCCCCGTTTGACCCCTTGTTGCTGGCCCCATCTTTTAAAATTCTGTCCTTTTCCCCCTTTTCCCCTTTAGTATTTTATAAGTCGTTATCATATCCCCTTTTCTGTCTTCCCGTGTTGAGTTCCCCTTTAACCCTCCTCGTAGGGGCATACCCCTTAGCCCGGGGCTACTGTAATGTAGAGGGGGTGTAGAAAAGGGGGCCCACTGTGACTTTCCCCCCCATTTCCCAAATTTCAAAGGCCCAAATTTGCTGTCAGGGGTTCCTAGCACCCCCCAAAAGCTTTTACTGGGGGGCCAAAAACCACCACACTCTTTACTGGGGTCTCTTATCACCCCCAAAACGCCCCCCTGGGGCCCTAGTTCCCCCCACACCCTTTTTTGGGGTTTCTTTGCATTCCCAGCCTTCCTGGAGTCCCAGGGTCCCCACGCCTCCCATGGTGTCCCTAGCACCACCACACGCCTTTACTGCGGTCTCCAGTAATAACATTTTGCGAACCTGGGTTTAAAAGGTAATAACATGGATTCTTATTATAAAAAAAAAAAAGGGAACAAACGAGGAAAGATGTAAAAAGGGGGTTGAAAGATATTTTAAAGGTTTTTTTTGTTGAATTTAAACATCAGGGGCTTTGCAGGGAGGAAAAGAATGAAACCGAGAAAAACGTTTTTAAAGGGTTTTTTATCGTTATGCCTTTCCGGTTTCGTCCCTTTTCTGGGGAACATTGCAGGCTCCTGATGATGTGTTGATTGCAACATGGAAAAGGGCCCCCAAAACTATCTTTCAACTCCACGCCCCGCATTCTTATGAATGAATTTGTGAGATCCCCCAAAGTTTTATTAATTTGTTGGGAAAAGGTTCGAACCATTTGGGAAGGTTTTTGGTATAGTGTTTTGGGTTTAAACCCCGTGAAGAGAGGTTTTTGAAACCCCCTGGTAAACCTTGGGGCCCGACAGTGCCCTTTTTTAACTAAGTGAAGAAGGGTTTGAGCCCCTGGTAAGCCCGTGCCAGAAGCCCTTTGTTAGCCCCAGTGAAAGGGGTTTTGAACCCCTGGCAAGTCAGTGGTAGACCCAAAAACCAAAAAGTCACAATACCGTTAAATGGAAAAATACACAAATTCCCGCACACAGGGGGAGAAAACATGACGACGTTTCGGTCCGGTTTGGGCCATTTAAAAACACACTAACACAAGACTTAGAGGGGAAAAAATAGGGAAAAGAGGGAAAGGGAAAGGGGCAGAGAGGGAAAAAAAATGGAGAATTAGTGATGGTGGGGAGGGAGACCCGGAAGGGAAAGGAATAGGCAGTAGGTTTTGTAGTGGTAGTGGTAGTAGTGGGGGCAGAGTAGTGGTAGTAGTAGTAGGGGGTAAGGGGGAAAGGGAAGGGGAAATAAGAGGGGGGTGATTAGTAGTAGTAAATGGGGGTGAAAGGGAGTGAGTGGGGGTAGTGAAGGGGAAGGGGTGAAGCTAAGGGGGGAGTATTTAGTAGTAGAGGGGGGTAGTAAAGTAGTAGTGGTAAGGGGAGAGTAATTGGGGGGGTAGGAAAGGGGTAGTAGTGGTGGGTTTTAGTATTAGTGGTGGGAGTAGTAGTAATGGGGTAAGGGAGTGGGGTGGGAGGGGAGTATTTTTTAGTAGTAGCATTTAGTGGTGGTAATTTTCCATGGCCCCAAACCCCCACCTAAGTGAGACACCTTTTGACCTTTCCAAATAAAATATAAATATATAAGGAGAAGTAAGTAAATTATAAGAAGGAAGAATGTGTGATAAAGATTGAGAAAATTCACTTCAGTATATACTGTTAAAAGAAACACATGTAAATCAATTATTTTAACGCATGTCAAAAGTAATCACGTATGGAAAAACATACTCATATACGGTGCAGAAAATGGAGAAAATGTTTCGCCACGAGTGGCTTCGGCGAAACGTTTCCTTCGATAAACGTTGTGAAGTGTACGTAAGTGTCAATTATGTCGCTATTACCATACCATTTGTTTCAGTAATTTACTTTCAAGACAGAAATATCAGATAAAGAATGATCAAAGGAAGCAGAAAAAAAAAGAATGGGAAAGAATGTAGGAAACAAGATAACGAACAAACCTGTGATAAATAATTTTATATATACACACACACACACACACACATAGATAAGATAGGCAAAGTGTCTATCGACAAGTGCCTTTGACATCTAGTGAGTACTGCTACTATTGCAGTGTCTATCGACAAGTGCCTTTGACATCTAGTGAGTACTGCTACTATTGCAAAGTGTCTATCGACAAGTGCCTTTGACATCTAGTGAGTACTGCTACTATTGCAAAGTGTCTATCGACAAGTGCCTTTGACATCTAGTGAGTACTGCTACTATTGATACTACTACACAAAAAAGAGAGGGGGGGGAGGGGAGGTCAAGTATCTGTTGACAAGTGCCTTTGACAACTAGTAACTACTACTACTCCCCCCCCTCACCCCCACACATACATACACACACCATTGACTCTACTACAACAGCGGAAGATATATTGTCTTGACTATTGGTTCTCCCATACCATCACTGAGTTGATATGATACCCTTGTTGAACGCTCTGGTGGTGGAATGAACGCTCTGGTGGTGGAGTGAACGCTCTGGTGGTGGAGTGAACGCTCTGGTGGTAGAGTGAACGCTCTGGTGGTGGAGTGAACGCTCTGGTGGTGGAGTGAACGCTTTGGTGGTGGAGTGAACGCTTTGGTGGTGGAGTGAACGCTCTGGTTTGGTGGAGTGAACGCTCTGGTGGTGGAGTGAACGCTCTGGTGGAGTGAACGCTCTGGTGGTGGAGTGAACGCTCTGGTGGTGGAGTGAACGCTTTGGTGGTGGAGTGAACGCTCTGATGGTGGAGTGAACGCTCTGGTGGTAGAGTGAACGCTCTGGTGGTAGTGAACGCTCTGGTGGTAGAGTGAACGCTCTGGTGGTGGAGTGAACGCTCTGGTGGTGGAGTGAACGCTCTGGTAGTGGAGTGAACGCTCTGGTGGTGGAGTGAACGCTCTGGTGGTGGAGTGAACGCTCTGGTGGTGGAGTGAACGCTCTGGTGGTAGAGTGAACGCTCTGGTGGTAGAGTGAACGCTCTGGTGGTAGAGTGAACGCTCTGGTGGTGGAGTGAACGCTCTGGTGGTGGAGTGAACGCTCTGGTAGTGGAGTGAACGCTTTGGTGGTGGAGTGAACGCTCTGGTGGTGAAGTGAACGCTCTGGTGGTGGAGTGAACGCTCTGGTGGTGGAGTGAACGCTCTGGTGGTAGAGTGAACGCTCTGGTGGTGGAGTGAACGCTCTAGTGGTAGAGTGAACGCTCTGGTGGTGGAGTGAACGCTCTGGTGGTGGAGTGAGCGCTCTGGTAGTGGAGTGAACGCTTTGGTGGTGGAGTGAACGCTCTGGTGGTGGAGTGAACGCTCTGGTGGTGGAGTGAACGCTCTGGTGGTGGAGTGAACGCTCTGGTGGTGGAGTGAACGCTCCGGTGGTAGAATGAACGCTCTGGTGGTGGAGCGAACGCTCTGGTGGTGGAGTGAACGCTCTGGTGGTGGAGTGAACGCTCTGGTGGTGGAGTGAACGCACTGGTGGTAGAGTGAACGCTCCGGTGGTAGAGTGAACGTTCTGGTGGTGGAGTGAACGCTCTGGTGGAGTGAACGCTCCGGTGGTAGAGTGAACGCTCTGGTGGTGGAGTGAACGCTCCGGTGGTAGAGTGAACGCTCTGGTGGTGGAGTGAACGCTCCGGTGGTAGAGTGAACGCTCTGGTGGCGGAGTGAACGCTCTGGTGGTGGAGTGAACGCTCCGGTGGTAGAGTGAACGCTCCGGTGGTAGAGTGAACGCTCGGGTGGTGGAGTGAACGCTCTGGTGGTGGAGTGAACGCTCCGGTGGTAGAGTGAACGCTCTGGTGGTGGAGTGAACGCTCCGGTGGTAGAGTGAACGCTCTGGTGGTAAAGTGAACGCTCTGGTGGTGGAGTGAACGCTCTGGTGGTAGAGTGAACGCCCTGGTGGTGGAGTGAACGCTCTGGTGGTAGAGTGAACGCTCTGGTGGTAAAGTGAACGCTCTGGTGGTGGAGTGAACGCTCTGGTGGTAGAGTGAACGCTCCGGTGGTAGAGTGAACGCTCTGGTGGTGGAGTGAACGCTCTGGTGCCAGAGTGAACGCTCTGGTGGTGGAGTGAACGCTCCGGTGGTAGAGTGAACGCTCTGGTGGTGGAGTGAGCGCTCTGGTGGTGGAGTGAACGCTCCGGTTGTAGAGTGAACGCTCTGGTGGTAGAGTGAACGCTCCGGTGGTAGAGTGAACGTTCTGGTGGTAGAGTGAACGTTCTGATGGTAGAGTGAACGTTCTGGTGGTGGAGTGAACGCTCTGGTGGTAGAGTGAACGCTCTGGTGGTAGAGTGAACGCTCTGGTGGTAGAGTGAACGCTTTGGTGGAGTGAATGCTCTGGTGGTAGAGTGAACGCTCTGGTGGTAGAGTGAACGCTTTGGTGGAGTGAATGCTCTGGTGGTAGAGTGAACGCTCTGGTGGTAGAGTGAACGCTCTGGTGGTAGAGTGAACGCTCTGGTGGAAGAGTGAACGCTCTGGCGGTGGAGTGAACGCTCTGGTGGTAGAGCGAACGCTCTGGTGGTAGAGCGAACGCTCTGGTGGTAGAGTGAACGCTCTGGTGGTGGAGTGAACGCTCTGGTGGTGAAGTGAACGCTCTGGTGGTAGAGTGAACGCTCTGGTGGTAGAGTGAACGCTCTGGTGGTGGAGTGAACGCTGTGGTGGTGGAGTGAACGCTCTTGTGGTGGAGTGAACGCTCTGGTGGTAGAGTGAACGCTTTGGTGGTAGAGTGAACGCTCTGGTGGTAGAGTGAACGCTCTGGTGGTGGAGTGAACGCTCTGGTGGTGGAGTGAACGCTTTGGTGGTAGAGTGAACGCTCTGGTGCTAGAGTGAACGCTCTGGTGGTAGAGTGAACGCTCTGGTGGTGGAGTGAACGCTCTGGTGGTGGAGTGAACGCTCTGGTGGTGGAGTGAACGCTCTGGTGGTAGAGTGAACGCTCCGGTGGTAGAGTGAACGCTCTGGTGGTAGAGTGAACGCTCTTGTGGTAGAGTGAACGCTCTGGTGGTGGAATGAACGCTCTGGTAGTAGTGAACGCTATGGTTGTAAAGTGAACGCTATGGTGGTAGAGTGAACGCTATGGTGGTAGAGTGAACGCTATGGTGGAAGAGTGAACGCTCTGGTGGTAGAGTGAACGCTATGGTGGTAGAGTAAACGCTATTGTGGTAGAGTGAACGTTGTGGTGGTATAGTGAACGCTGTGGTGGTATATTGGACCTACTTCCACTGGGGAATCCCGCCTACCAGTGACTATGCCCTCGTCTGCTACACGTTCCATTCCACCTGACGTTAGTATATAAGCGTCAGGCGCCTTGCTTCTTGCTTCTTGCTTCTGCGTTTTTAGGGCTGAAGTGCTTGCGATGTGCGTTTTCGCGTCGCCTTTGCAACAACGTGTCCCTGAACCATATCCAGTCATTGCAAGTTGAAGTGCTTCCAGTCAGTTGCAGTCAGCACCCGCAGAGTCCCTGTTGTCTTTTATGTCGTCTTCGTTATTGTTTATCCAGGCTTAGCAGTTGGGTCTAGTCCTGACTCTTCTCTCTTCAACTCAAGACATTCCTCTCACCATCTATTCTTCGCACTGTCCCCACTTGCCCCTCGCCCCTCGTGGGTCCTTACCTGTGAGTCCTATCGTATCGTATCTGCTTCAGAATCTCCACGACTACGGTGCTCTTCGCACCTACTCCAAGGTTGAGGGACTGATTACCTCATCTTCTGTATATAGTCCTACTGTCTTCAAGTTATGTCCTGGAATTTATTGATAAAGCCACTGGATGGCGAAACGTCTACAGTAAAGATACCCAGATGTTGCACATGTGTCTTAATTTCATCTTGTCGGTATTGAATACCATTCTTGTATAACCACCACCAGTACACCCCCTTGATAGTGTACCACCACCAGTACACCCCCTGGCTTCTATTCCCTCACCAGTACACCCCCTAACTAGTATTCCCCACCAATTCACCCCCTGGCTAGTATTTCCTCCTGTAGTACACTCCCTGGCTAGTATATCACCACCAGTACACCCCTGGCTGGTGTACCACCACCAATACACCCCTTTACTAGTGTATCACCACCAGTACACCCCATGACTAGTGCATCACCACCAGTAGACCTTTCTAGTATTCCCCCACCTCTACACCCCCTCACTAGTATTCCCCCCACCAGTGCACTCCCAGTTCTCCCAGTAGCGTTCTAGCCACGTTTCTTATGACCACTATTAACCAGGGAATCCCGGCTGGTAATGAGATTGTTGTAAATGCCTCCCAGAACTTATCCAATAGCTGCTTGAAACAACTGAGTTTTATTGATGTCCTGCCTTCTAAAACTTTAGAAATCAACTTGTTTATTAGAGGGAATAATGTTAGCAGCTTCTCTGAAGCTAAAGGCCTTGTCTGTATTTGTTTTCTAAATTAGAGGAAGGTAATTGCTGTATATTTTTACTCCTGGACGGGCTACAAGAACGCAATTTGCATGCGAGGTAATTTTAGCTAGCAATGTTTACTGAGGTAGATAGCCAGGAGGTGAGGAGTTATTGTTGCAGTGTCTTGGAGGTGATCTTGTAGGTTTATCGCTTCGTTTTGATTATAATAATTGGAGGTGATCTGGGGAACGGTAGGACGCAGGCTGCTGCAAGTTATGTTTGGATAATTTCTCAGTTTTAGGAGTTGATCTGGGGAAGGGTGGGACGCAGGCTGCTGCAGGTTATGTTTGGATAATGTCTCAGTTTTAGGAGTTGATCTGGGGAAGGGTAGGACGCAGGCTGCTGCAGGTTATGTTTGGATAATGTCTCAGTTTTAGGAGGTGATCTGGGGAAGGGTAGGACGCAGGCTGCTGCAGGTTATGTTTGGATAATGTCTCAGTTTTAGGAGGTGATCTGGGGAAGGGTGGGACGCAGGCTGCTGCAGGTTATGTTTGGATAATGTCTCAGTTTTAAGAGTTGATCTGGGGAAGGGTAGGACGCAGGCTGCTGCAGGTTATGTTTGGATAATGTCTCAGTTTTAGGAGGTGATCTGGGGAAGGGTGGGACGCAGGCTGCTGCAGGTTATGTTTGGATAATGTCTCAGTTTTAAGAGTTGATCTGGGGAAGGGTAGGACGCAGGCTGCTGCAGGTTATGTTTGGATAATGTCTCAGTTGTAAGAGCTACAGTCCAGACACTTGATGAAGTTTGACACAAAAAGAAACGTAACTTAATAAAGATTGCACAGTGCGAAATTTGTCTTGATTAAGCTCTACACAGAGTGAAATAAGTCTTGATAACTATACGTTGTGGAACACGCCTTGATAACTACATAGAGTGAAACACGCCTTGATAACTACACAGAGTGAAACACGCCTTGATAACTACACAGAGTGAAACACGCCTTGATAACTACACAGAGTGAAACACGCCTTGATAACTATACACAGAGTGAAACACGCCTTGATAACTACACAGAGTGAAACACGCCTTGATACAGCTCAACACAGAAAAGTTATCATACTAAAAGCTTCTTGTGTAGCGCGTGTCTTTTCTTTACAATTATTGGAAGTACGACGTTTGGATTTCAACTTGACTTCAGATGAATAGGATCTTGGAACTTTGCAGATTGTAATAGTATACATGGAGACTAAAGTCCTGATACTTTGCCTCCGACATCAAGTTGAGTTTACTATCTCTCGGAAATTCTCCAATAATTTCCCCCTTGCATTACATTAAGTACCAATTATCAAGCTTATTGTGCTAGGTGTGTATGAGAGAGAGAGAGAGGAAGAAATGCAGAATAGAGATACTGGGAGATGTTGAGAGAGTGATTGCAGTGAGAGAAAAATGAAATATTTGTTTCGCGAAGCGGTAAACCCATGTGGAACATTCAGGGCCAAAGAGTATCGGAGGTTCTGTTTGACTGTCCGCCAATCACGGCTCAGGCTCTCTGATTAGCCAGGCTGCTGGGGATGGTGCGCAGTCCGAGCAATCTGCTAGAATCTGGAGTATGTACTAGTCAATGAAAGACTGAGGAGCAGACATCTGGAGGTATACGTGGTTGTTATTTAGTGATATGTATATTCATTATTTAGTGGTATGTATATTCATTATTTAGTGGTATGTATATTAATTTTTAGTGGTATATACGGTCATTATTTAATGGTATGTATATGCGTTATTTAAGGGTATGTATGGTCATTATTTAGTGGTATTTATAGTTATTGTTTAGTGGTATGTATTATTAGCACTTAGTATTAGCTAGAGTACAGGTAAATATTAAATGGCTCATGGATAATATGCTGAGGGAGAGAGCTCACCTTGTTGATAATTAAGCACATAATAGAGATTATATATTACCACTTCCAACTGATGTGCCGAATAGGTAAAACTTGCGATTTCTGGCTTAAATAGCAATGCTCTTCTTGTCGAATACGGCAGGTGAAAATTTCTCAATGCAATAATTTTGCAAAAATTATTCTGAACCTAGCGAAAAAATATATTTCATTGTTTTTGTTTATTATTAAATTATTGTAAACTTATCTAAAATATATTTAGTTGGATTAGGTTAAACTAAATTGCACTTGTTATAATAAGGTTTAGTAAGTTTTCGAAGTTTTTTTGGTACAAAATTATTAATTTTTACATTAACATAAATGAAAAAAATAAATGAGTTCTTGCTAAATGACCACTTTTGCCTATTCGGCCATCCAGAGGGGAAATGCTTGCTGCATACTTGGCTCACGTCTAGCTGGAGGAGATTGATAATCTTTGCTGTAATGTACCAATGTATTCATGTTTTCATGTTTTTGTCAGTATTCTGTCTATAAATAAAATTCACATAGAATATAGGGGATGGTAAGAGAAGAAAATATTCAAAGAGCTCCAGGGAGAACCTTGAGTTTATTCTCTTCTCTGAGGATGACGGTCCCAGTACTGTTCTAGAGGTCGTACCTCCCTACATTTTAAATATATATATATATATATATATATATATAGATATATATATATATATATATATATATATATATATATATATATATAAATATAAATAATAATATAATATATATATATATATATATCTATATATATATATATATATATATATATATATATATATATATATATACACACACACACACACACACACACTAGGGATAGGGAATTAAAGGCTTCAAACCTTACAAAAATTACTCTTCGATTCCCCATTTAGTTACGCACGTAATGCAGGGAACAATTTGTGTTGTGTGGTGAGGCTGGCGTAATAATCCATGTGTCCCCCTTTACCGCCACTCCCTGGGAGGGTGACGGGACAATATCTGAAGGGGACGCCGAGGAACGGGATTCCTGAAGGCGTCGGCTTGATGTCTTGACCATTACTTAAGCATCAATTTTCCCTTCGGGCGGAGGCGCGGGTGACAATGGAGGAATTTCGGGGGTGGGGGGCGTCGTCACTTCAGAGGCTCGCCGCCCTTTGATGCTTGACGCTGGTAATTAATTCCCCGCCCCACCAGCTTGTCGGCCACACCGGAATTACTGCTAGAGGCCACGATCTATTGGTGGAGGCCAGAAGGGGTGGCGGGGCGGAGGCATGAGATGGGTGCTGGAGGAACTAGATAGGTGGAGGAACTATATGGGTGGTGGGGCCAGGGGTAGGTGGCGTAGGTGGAGGTCAGGGGGTTGTGGAGGTTATAGGTTTGTTTAGGTCATGTCTTTGTTTAGGTCATGGGTTTGTGGCGGTCATGGGTTTGTGACGGTCATGGGTTTGTGGCGGTCATGGGTTTGTGGAGGTCAGGGGTTTGTGGCAGTCCAAGAAAACGGAATCTACCCATCCCCCTCTCTCTTGTCTTACTGCTGTCACCTTGTCATAGAACTCTAGTAGGTTCGTGAGACAGGATTTCCAGTCTCTACGCAAATCCCAGTTATGAGAGGAACATCCAGAGGAGCTGATGAAAGTTACGAGGGTTGTGGTTCCTAAACACTGAAATGAGATGTACACACGAACACATGGAAGGGGTCAACTTTTAACAGTAACACCTGTATTCGACTGAAGAAACCTGCTGCATAGGCGAAACGTTTGGCAAGTGTCGCACATAAGTCTTGTTCATCAGCTGGTACGGGAGGCCTGGTCGTGGACCGGGCCGAGGGGGCGTTGATCTCCGGAATAACCTCCAGGTAGACTCCAGGTATAACATAAATAATAGAATAAGGGTAATGTCTCCTTTACAAAGGGTATATAGCTTTCCCTGGTGATGATTGAGCTTGGCTGAAAAATAACGCACTGAAGGCAGTGTCTCCTGTAAATGGTGTCACTTGTAGTTATACAGATGGCCACTTCACTTGCATACTGATGCAATACAAAGTTTTCACTGTTTGTGAAGCGCAAAATCAGTACGAGTCATTGGAAAGGGTTGAGCAAAGTATAAGGGGAAGGATACACTGACTGGTGGTAAATAAGTTATATGCAGTCCTGATAACCCTCGTGTAGACGATAGTCTCTAAAACCAATTAACCTTTAACCACCAGATGTGGGGAAGTAGCGGAGGAATTTGTGACTGGGAAATGCGTGAGAAGGTAGCTGTTGGAACCAACTCTTATTGTAAAAGTATTATTATTATTATTATAATCAAGGGGGAAGCGCTAAACCCGGAGGATTATACAGCGCCTGGGGGGGGGGGATGTGGAAGGCATTCAGGCTTAATTCGGAGAACTGGAGCACAGATCCAATTCCCTAAATCAAGAGCCCCTCACCAACATCAAGGAACCTTCCTTGAGGGGTATTGTAAAAGTAGAGATATATCGTGTTTAACTCCCGGGCAGGCTTCAGTATAAAGGATAAAAACTAATCTCACATCTTAGCTTACTTAATGTTAGGTTAGGTTACGTTAGCCTAAGTTACGTTAGGTTAGGTTAAGTTAGGTTAGGTAATCATCAGGAAACAGAACAAGTGTTTCCTGATGTGGGTCTTAGTCATATTATGACCCAAAGCTGGAGCTTTTGGTCATCTGACCGAGGACTTCCACTGGTTTTCTCCTCCACCCCTTCAAAAATCACGGTTATAATTACAACCTTGCTCTCACATATTAAAATAAAGACTGCATTTGTCTTCCTCTGAGATGGAAAGAGACTGTACAAGGTAGATATGAGGGACCTGGTGTGATCACCCTGGGTGTCGTATTCAACTTGTGAATGGTACAAAGATAAAAAATGGATAATTACTATGGTAGGAGGGGCTGGCTTGGAGCCTCAAGCTCTCATTGACTCTCTTGGGACTGTGTGTGTGTGTGTGTGTGTGTGTGTGTGTGTGTGCGTGCGCGCACCTATTTGTATTTACTTATGATTGAAGGGATCGAGTCTCATCTACTGGTTTTGCCTCCTGTTTGTTGCCTAGTTGACTTCCTTTTAGCTTCATAGACCCTGGCACACCTATTCTTAAAACTATGTCGCCTACCTCAGCTTCTTTATCAATGTCATTTGACTTTCTGACCACCCTGAGACTGAAGAAATACTTTCTGATATTCTGTTTCCCGTCTTTCGAACTCTGTCTCTGTTCACTTTTGTCAAGCTCTTTGTTTTGTCTGTCGTTATTATACCTTCCCTGGGCTTTGTAATGTCATGCAGTTGTTTCTGTAACCTCTCACACCTCGTTTATCTTTGTTCTGGGACTATTCTCTTTGCATACCACTGCATTTTCTCCATTTTTCTTAACATTCCTCATCAGGTGTGGGTTTTTGCTTGTGCTGCAAATTCCAAGATAGAGCTGAAATATGTTACATATAGAGCGATGAATGACTCTTTATTGAGGTTCCTGAAAGCTCCTCTAAGATTTGCTAAACAAATATTTGCTGCAAAGATTATTAGGTTGATGTGTGCCTCTGGCGATTTTCTATATTCTCATTAAGTTTACTTTATCTTCGCACAGTGATACATCGGACTATCTCTTCTGGTATATTATTCCCATATACAAGAAGCAGTACTGGTCTTAATGTCTCTCCTTGAAGAATCTCATTTAATGTACTTTCCCATCTGATATCTTTTCTGGGAGAATCATCGTCTCCTTTCCTTTGAGTCACTGTAACCCATTTCATGTTATTCCTGCCTGTTGCACAAGTTTTTGTCCTATTCTCTTGTGAACTACAGTATCAAATGCATTTTTTTTGAAACTCAAAAATATATTCCGAGATTCCTCTCTCTCCTGCCTCGGGTCTTGAATTTTGTCATAGAACTCTTCCAGGTTTTTGAGGCAAGATTTTATCTTATCCCTTGATGGTTATTCTTTGTGATACCAATTCTCTCTAACTTCTCCACCACACTACTGATAATCTTCATTACCGTGCATAGTATGCATGTCAGTGATTGTGTGTGTGTGTGTATGTATGTGACAGAGAGAGAGAGAGAGAGAGAGAGAGAGAGAGAGCAAAACAAGAACCAAAACACAGAACAAGTATCGTCTCCATCACGTGGGTTGCGTCCGGCCTCGTTACCAGAATTACCAGTCCCTCCTCTCTCCTCTTTCTTTTCCCCACCCACCTCTCCATCTGCTATCCTTTTCCTCTCCTCTCCCACCTTTCCCTCCCTCTTTTCTCATTCTCCCTTCTTCGTTTTCCCTGCCACTCTTCTCCTTTCTCTCCTGTTCCCTCTCCTTATCTACCTCCTCTCACTCCTTTCTTTCCCTTACGTCCCTACTCCCTTGTTCCTCCCCACTCCTCCTTGTCACTCCCCACTCCTCCTTGTCCCTCCTCACTCCTCCTTGTCCCTCCCCACTCGTCTTTGTCCCTCACCCCTCTTTGTCTCTCCCCACCCCTCTATCGACACCCAAGTACAGGAAAATGGGAGTGGGAAAAGAGGGAGAATAGGGGAAGAGAGGGAATAGGAGAAAAAGGAGAAGAGGGAGTGTGGGGAAGGCGGAGGAGAAGAGAGGATGGCCAGTGTGCAAGTACCGGAGGGGAAGAAAAGTAAGGGAAGAGTTTTGTTGGATGGGGAGACGAAAGGGAGAGAGGGAGATGTAAGGGAGACGAGAGAGAGGGAGGGAGATGTAAGGGAGACGAGAGAGAGGGAGGGAGATGTAAAGGGGACGAGAGAGAGGGAGGGAAATGTTAGGGAGACGAGACGAGAGAGAGGGAGGAAGATGTAAGGGAGACGAGACGAGAGAGAGGGAGGGAGGTGTAAGGGAGACGAGAGGGAGGAGTGACTGGAGGGAAGGGTTAAAGATAGTGAGAGAGGCAAATGAAAAGGAGATTCGAGAAACAGGAATATGAAATTGAATGAAAGATGTAACGAGGAAACAAAACAAGAAAAGTTAATAGAATAAAAAGAATTTACATTTAAAAAACGCGCGTTAAACCAGTATGGGTCACAGAGAAGTGCATGAATAACAACAAAGACAAATGATTTTTAAAATGTAAACAAAACACAAGAAATTAATATCGATAAAGTCTACGGGACCAGGTTGCCACGTTTCATTATGTCTTGGGTGATGCTAGTAGCTGGCTCTTGATCCAAGGTTGCCACGTTTCATTATGTCTTGGGTGATGCTAGTAGCTGGCTCTTGATCCAAGGTTGCCACGTTTCATTATGTCTTGGGTGATGCTAGTAGCTGGCTCTTGATCCAAGGTTGCCATGTTTCATTATGTCTTGGGTGATGCTAGTAGCTGGCTCTTGATCCAAGGTTGCCATGTTTCATTATGTCTTGGGTGATGCTAGTAGCTGGCTCTTGATCCAAGGTTGCCACGTTTCATTATGTCTTGGGTGATGCTAGTAGCTGGCTCTTGATCCAAGGTTGCCATGTTTCATTATGTCTTGGGTGATGCTAGTAGCTGGCTCTTGATCCAAGGTTGCCACGTTTCATTATGTCTTGGGTGATGCTAGTAGCTGGCTCTTGATCCAAGGTTGCCATGTTTCATTATGTCTTGGGTGATGCTAGTAGCTGGCTCTTGATCCAAGGCTGCCACGTTTCATTATGTCTTGGGTGATGCTAGTAGCTGGCTCTTGATCCAGGGAACTTAACCTTTTACTTGGATTAAACCTCATTACCTCCAAGTCTCCACGCACAGTACGACTCATGTGGGTTTAGCTCTTTCCCCGTTAATTTAACAAGAATTCAGAATATTTTATTACACAAATTATTCACCCAATAGACATTGACGACATAAGTTTCACTCCTATCTGCGGATTATTTGTGTATTGTTCCAGTCATGCTAATTGTGCCTTTTTATTTCTTCAAAAAATTTAGAAATGTCTCTAAACCCTTCAGGTCCCTGAGTATTAATATACTTATGGGACAGTTTTAATCAGTACCTAGCCAGGAGAATGATAGTGATCAAGTTTGATTCAAGGAAGGTGAAGGTTCCTTCATTTAAGTGTAGAGTTACGTCACCTTAAGTGTCGTCACTCAGTCCTCAGAAAGCAAAGTTGATTTTAGCCAAATTTGTTGAAATATGATGATTGGGTTTGGATAGGTTAGGTTAGTTTGTTATGTATGTTTGTACAGTGTAACCAACTGTCACTTACCAGGACACAAGTACAGTTAATGTCACATTGTATTGTCGCAACGTTTCGCTCTCCAGGAGCTAAAGCAAGGAGCACAGAGAGAAAAGAGGGAAAGCAACGAGTACAGAGAAAAGAGAGAAAGCACGAGTACAGAGAAAATGGAGAGAAAGCAAGGAGCACAGAGAGAATAGAGAGAAAGCAACGAGTACAGAGAAAATGGAGAGAAAGCAAGGAGTACAAAGAAAATGGAGAGAAAGCAAGGAGCAGAGAGAGAAAAGAGGGTAAGCAAGAAGCAGGGAGAGTAGTGAGGGTAAGGTAGCAGTATCAGCTTCAAATTAGTGGTCATGGTCCTCGTGGGAGACAATAGTCTCCTACAGCACGCTTCTCCCTGGAGACTTATGGCCCCCTCCCTCTCTCTCACTCTCTCCCACAATCTCCCACTCCCTCTCCTGGCCCCCACCAGTCTCTATCCCCGGGCCTTCCTTAGCCCTCTCATTCTAGGACCCTTTCCTGGTTGTCCTTTCTACCTGGAGTTTCAATCATAATCTCCCTGACCCTCTCCCTCACCACTCATTAGGATCCTTCACCCTCATCACAGTATTATCCTCCCTCTTTTCTCATACCATCTCCCTTATTTCTTCCTCTCTCCTCTTTTAATCCTTCACCCTCATTTCAGCCCTATTCTCCCTCTTTCATATTATCTCCCTTATTATTTCTTCCTCTTTCTTCTTTTAATCCTTCCCTCTCTAGTCTTCTCCTTCATTTTCCTCCTCCTTTAATCTGGTTCTTTCATTCTCTTCCTCCATCATTTCTCCCCTTCTTCCCTAACCGTCTCTCGTGCCCTTACTCACTAACGACACCATTAACTTAATATACCTATACCACAGTGATATACTCTCACCACCACCACCATCACACCCACCACCACAACACCAACACTACCACCACAACACTAACACTACCACCACAACACTAACACTACCATCACAACACCAACACTACCACCACAACACCAACACTACCACCACAACACTAACACTACCACCACAACACCAACACTACCACCACAACACCAACACTACCACCACAACACCAACACCACCACCACAACACCAACACTACCACTACAACACCAACACCACCACCACAACACCAACACTACCACCACAACACTAACACTACCATCACAACACCAACACTACCACCACAACACCAACACTACCACCACAACACTAACACTACCACCACAACACTAACACTACCACCACAACACTAACACTACCACCACAACACCAACACTACCACCACAACACTAACACTACCACCACAACACCAACACTACCACCACAACACCAACACTACCACCACAACACCAACACCACCACCACAACACCAACACTACCACCACAACACCAACACTACCACCACAACACCAACACCACCACCACAACACCAACACTACCACCACAACACCAACACCACCACCACAACACCAACACTACCACCACAACACAAACACTACCACCACAACAACAATACCACCACAACACCAACACTACCACCACAACACCAACACTACCACCACAACACCAACACTACCACCACAACACAAACACTACCACCACAACACAAACACTACCACCACAACAACAATACCACCACAACACCAACACTACCACCACAACACCAACACCACCACCACAACACCAACACTACCACCACAACACAAACACTACCACAACACAAACACTACACTACAACAACAATACCACCACAACACCAACACTAACACCACAACACCAACACTACCACCACAACACCAACACTACCACCACAACACAAACACTACCACCACAACACAAACACTACCACCACAACAACAATACCACCACAACACCAACACTACCACCACAACACAAACACTACCACCACAACACCAACAATACCACCACAACACCAACACCACCACCACAACACCAACACTACCACCACAACACCAACACTACCACCACAACACTAAGACTACCACCACAACACCAATACTACCACCACAACACCAACACTACCACCACAACACCAACACTACCACCACAACACCAACACTACCACCACAACACCAACACTACCACCACAACACTAACACTACCACCACAACACCAACACTACCACCACAACACCAACACCACCACCACAACACCAACACTACCACCACAACACTAAGACTACCACCACAACACCAACACTACCACCACAACACCAACACTACCACCACAACACCAACACTACCACCACAACACCAACACTACCACCACAACACTAAGACTACCACCACAACACCAACACCACCACCACAACACCAACACTACCACCACAACACTAAGACTACCACCACAACACCAACACTACCACCACAACACTAACACTACCACCACAACACCAACACTACCACCACAACACCAACACTACCACCACAACACCAACACTACCACCACAACACCAACACTACCACCACAACACCAACACTACCACCACAACACCAACACTACCACCACAACACCAACACTACCACCACAACACCAACACTACCACCACAACACTAACACTACCACCACAACACCAACACTACCACCACAACACCAACACTACCACCACAACACCAACACTACCACCACAACACTAACACTACCACCACAACACCAACACTACCACCACAACACCAACACCACCACCACAACACCAACACTACCACCACAACACCAACACTACCACCACAACACTAAGACTACCACCACAACACTAACACTACCACCACAACACTAACACTACCACCACAACACCAACACTACCACCACAACACCAACACTACCACCACAACACCAACACTACCACCACAACACCAACACTACCACCACAACACCAACACTACCACCACAACACCAACACTACCACCACAACACCAACACTACCACTATAACACCAACACTACCACCACAACACCAACACTACCACCACAACACCAACACTACCACCACAACACCAACACTACCACCACAACACTAACACTACCACCACAACACTAACACTACCACCACAACACTAACACTACCACCACAACACTAACACTACCACCACAACACTAACACTACCACCACAACACTAACACTACCACCACAACACTAACACTACCACCACAACACTAACACTACCACCACAACACTAACACTACCACCACAACACTAACACTACCACCACAACACTAACACTACCACCACAACACCAACACTACCACCACAACACTAACACTACCACCACAACACCAACACTACCACCACAACAGTAAGACTACCACCACAACAACAACACCACCACCACCACCACATTCCTATACCACCACACCCTGATATACTTACACCACCAACACCATCAGTAACACCACCATCACCAACAACCACAATTCACCCCACCACCCACCTATACTACTACACTCCTGATGCAATAACAACAACAACAAACAGCAACGACAACATAAATACTAGTCATTTAGGTTTGATTAAAAAAAAGGGAAGATAGCTCCAATTTTTTGGATCCAAAGCCTTCCCCAAGTGGCAGTATATCACTGGTACTTTAATATAGAGGAAGAGTGTGTCAAAAAATATATTGACTAAACAAGGCAACATAACCTTAATGTTCCATCTTAGTCCAGAGATGAATATGTGGTGGTTCTTCAGTGGAAATGTTGTGAGGGAGGGAGGGATTGTAGTAGGGAAGGGAGGGATTGTAGCAGGGAAGGGAGGGATTGTAGCAGGGAAGGGAGGGAGGGATTGTAGCAGGGAAACGAGGAAGGGAGGGATTGTAGCAGGGAAGGGAGGGAGGGATTGTAGCAGGGAAACGAGGAAGGGAGGGATTGTAGCAGGGAAGGGAGGGAGGGATTGTAGCAGGGAAGGGAGGGAGGGATTGTAGCAGGCAAGGGATGGAGGGAAGGATTGTAGCAGGCAAGGGAGGGAGGGAGGGATTGTAGCAGGCAAGGGAGGGATTGTAACAGGCAAGAGAGGGAAGGATTGTAGCAGGGAAGGTAGGGAGGGATTGTAGCAGGGAAGGGAGGGAGGGAAGGATTGTAGCAGGGAGGCAGGGATTATAGCAGGGAAGGGAGGGAGGGAATGTAGCAGGGAAGAGAGGGAGGGATTGTAGCAGTCAAGGGAGGGAGGGATTGTAGCAGGTAAGGGAGGGATTATTGCAGGCAAGGGAGGGAGGGATTATAGCAGGGAAGGGAGGGAGGGAGGGATTATAGCAGGGAAGGGAGGGAGGGAGGGAAGAATTGTAATAGAGAGGGAGGGAGGGATTGTAGTAGGGAGGGAGGGAAGGATTGTGGTAGCGATGGGAGGGAGGGATTGTAGCAGGGAAGGATGGTAGGGAAGAATTGTAATAGAGAGGGAGGGAGGGATTGTAGTAGGGAAGGATGGTAGGGAATGACTGTAATATGGGAAGCAGGGAGAGAGGGTGCTAGAAAAGTAAGGAAAGGAAGGAGGGAAAGTGAGTGTGAGGGAGAGAAACAGAAGGAAAGAAGGAAGAGAGTGAGAGTGAGGGAGTGGAGGAAATGAGGCAAAGGAGAATGAGAGAGAGAGAGAGAGAGAGAGAAAGAGAGAGAGAGAGAGAGAAAGTAAGGAACAAGAATTTGATGGAATTAAGAAAGATATAATGTTTGTAAATGAAGATAAGAAACTTGAGTGCGTTTAGATAAAGGAGGGAGAAGGAGGAGAAGGAGTGTCAGTGAAGGAAGGAAGTGAGAAAGAAGAGAGGCAAAGAAAGGAAGGGAGAAGACAAGAATGCAGACATCAGGGTAGAAGGAGGGGAAAAGATAAAAAAAGCAAATATCAGGGTAGAAAGAAGGAAGGGGTGAATGCACGAAAGAAAGAAGGGTATAACGAAGGAGGGTAGAGAGAAGGAGGGGAAGCAGGAAGGATGAGTGTGAGTGACAAAGATATATTTTATACAGAGGCGGAATAGCAACATTGACCTCTCTCTTTCTCGTTATCATGCGTAAGAGGTAAACCCACATGGGTTACACAGCGCTCCAGAATGGCATGTTTCCAGCTTCGATCCAGGAAAAAGACAGACAGCTCAAGATCCTTGGATCAAGAGACAAGGAGAATGTAAGAGGCCACTGCACGATCCTATCTAGATAGAACTAAATATCATCACCGGTTTTGTGACTTGATTGGTATCATCCTCAGCTCACACACTGAGGCTCCGAGATCGATCTCCGGCACGAGTGCAGCGTTGCCCATGTTTCCTTACACTTGCTGTCCCTGTTCACCTAACAGTAAGTAGGTACCTGGGTGTTAGTTAAATTATACCTGCTGTGTCTGTTCACCTAACATAAGTAGGTACCTGGGTGTTAGTCTCCTTGCACCTGCGTCCCTGTTCACTTAACAGTATGTACCTGGGTGTTAGCTGACTGTTGTGGGTCGCATCCTGGGGGAGAAGATTAACCGAAGTTATAGTGTGTCAGTAATGTCAGCTATTATTATTATTATTTATTATTATTATCACACTGGCCGATTCCCACCAAGGCAGGGTGGCCCGAAAAAGAAAAACTTTCACCATCATTCACTCCATCACTGTCTTGCCAGAAGGGTGCTTTACACTACAGTTTTTAAACTGCAACATTAACATTATTATTATTATTATTATTATTATTATTATTATTATTATTATTATTATTATTATTATTATTATTATTATTATTATTATTATTATTATTTGTTAGTTCTTTTGTGTGGTTTTAAACTTGTTATGCGAAGCACACCCTGTTTTTCTTGTTACTATTGTGTGTTATTGACTGCTTCGCTCTGTATTATTGAGTACTACAATCTGAATTATAGCAGAACAAGCCTTTCTCTTGCAACGTTTCGCTCAAAAATGAGTTTTACAAAGTTAGAAGCTTGACATTGGCTTCAAGCTCATCTCTGAGCCAAACTTTGTGTAAGTACAAGTTTTTTTATGCAATAAGTTGGAGCCAGGAGAGTACAAGTAGCGCGTCTCTCTCACGCTGACGGAGGGTTGAGCCTCTACCACAAGATGATTAACCCTTACGGGTTTAGTTTCATATAAATATAATATTTAAATATGCTTTAAGTGTCTAAGTTGAACTCAACAAGCAACTTCTTCTATTACATTCACATGTCTCTCAGTGTATACACACC
>NC_091385.1:4229467-4274467 GCF_038502225.1 Cherax quadricarinatus | reverse complement strand
AGTCAGGCAGTGCAGTTTATTAGCTACACCCGAAGTGGGACCTTGATGTGTCTGGTTGATCCTGGTTGATCCACCTGGATGGAGGATCAAGCCTCCATCACTCCATATGATTAATAAGACATGCGGGTTTAGAGCTTCACGGAAATTTAATAATAATTATGTGGAATGAAGAACAGATTCTAACTACTGTGCTGATACACTGCCATGAATATTCCACCATTACCATAACTATCACCACCACCACCACAGCACTGCCATGGATATTCCACCATTACCATAACACCACCACCACAACACTACCATGAATATACCACCATTACCATAACTATCACCACCACCACCACAGCACTGCCATGAATATTCCACCATTACCATAACTATCACCACCACCACCACAGCACTGCCATGAATATTCCACCATTACCATAACTATCACCACCACCACCACAGCACTGCCATGAATATTCCACCATTACCATAACTATCACCACCACCACCACCACCACAGCACTGCCATGAATATTCCACCATTACCATAACTATCACCACCACCACCACCACCACCACAACACTACCATGAATATTCCACCATTACAATAACTATCACCACCACCACCACAACACTACCATGAATATTCCACCATTACAATAACTATCACCACCACCACCACAGCACTGCCATAAATATTCCACCATTACAATAACTATCACCACCACCACCACCACCACAGCACTGCCATGGATATTCCACCATTACCATAACTATCACCACCACCACCACCACCACCACAACACTACCATGAATATTCCACCATTACCATAACTATCACCACCACCACCACAACACTACCATGAATATTCCACCATTACCATAACTATCACCACCACCACCACAGCACTGCCATGAATATTCCACCATTACCATAACTATCACCACCACCACAACAACACTACCATGAATATTCCACCATTAACATAACTATCACCACCACCACCACATCACTACCATGAATATTCCACCATTACCATAACTATCACCACCACCACCACCGCAACACTACCATGAATATTCCACCATTACCATAACTATCACCACCACCACCACCACAACACTACCATGAATATTCCATTACCATAACTATCACCACCACCACAACAACACTGCCATGAATATTCCACCATTACCATAACTATCACCACCACCACCACAGCACTGCCATGAATATTCCACCATTACCATAACTATCACCACCACCACCAAAACACTACCATGAATATTCCACCATTACCATAACTATCACCACCACCACCACAACACTACCATGAATATTCCACCATTACCATAACTATCACCACATCCACCACAACACTACCATGAATATTCCACCATTACCATAACTATCACCACCACCACCACAACACTGCCATGAATATTCCACCATTACCATAACTATCACCACCACCACCACAGCACTGCCATGAATATTCCACCATTACCATAACTATCACCACCACCACAACACTACCATGAATATTCTACCATTACCATAACACCACCACCACAGCACTGCCAGGAATATTCCACCATTACCATAACCATCTCCACTTTACTATAACTATCACCACCATTACCATAACCATCACCACCATTACCATAACCATCACCACCACCGCAACACTCCTATATTTACTACCATCCTACCAGCTATCACCATTCCAATCCTCATAAGAATCACAGTTTTATCGCCATAGTTATATCGACATCCATAATAATGAAATCGTAAGATGATGTCAGGGAGAGTTTAGGTGTCTTCTTTAAGATCTTTTAAGATGTCACTGGGGAGTTACTACTCATTTTACATTCTCTTCTTATTTCACGACTTGGAAAGGCCTGGCCTTTCCTTAATATTCTTGTGTTTGTGTCTTAGGTAATCACGCTTTAAGGCTTCTTACCGAGATCCCCCCCCCTCTCTCTCTCTCTCTCTCTCTCTCTCTCTCTCTCTCACACAAACACTGATCTCTGGCCGAAGGAGACTCGAACCTACGAACCTTGGAACAAGGTGCGCAGTGCTGGGCGCCAAGGTATTGGTCCAGTGTGGTGAGAATGGTAAAGCACTGCGTACCTTGTTTCAAGGTTCGTAGGTTCGAGTCTTCTTCGGCCAGAGATCAGTGTTTGTGTATATTTCGCCTGCTCTTGCGAATTCCTTGCATATATATATATATATATATATATATATATATATATATATATATATATATATATATATATATATATATATATATATATATATATGCAAAACAACCACTCTGAAAGAATAGAGAAATTCCAAGCGCTTTCGTGACTACTCACATTATCAAGTTCCTTGATAATGTGAGTAGTCACGAAAGAGCTTGGAATTTCTCTATTCTTTCAGAGTGGTTGTTTTGCATATTCTGAAATCACCTGTTTACTGTGATCTTATTGCATATATATATATATATATATATATATATATATATATATATATATATATATATATATATATCGTGCCGAATAGGTAAAATTGGTCAATTAGCAAGAACTCGTATAAAATTAAGTACTTTCTACAATTTTCTCTTATACGATTAAATTTTTTACATTTATGTTAATGTAAAAATTAATAATTTTGTTCCAAAAGATCCTTAGAAAACTTACCTGACCTTATTATAACAAGCGCAATCCAACTAAATATATTTTAGATAAGTTTACAATAATTTAATAGTAAACAAACATAGTGAAGCATTTTTTTCCTTAGGTTCAGAGTGATTTTTGCGAAATTATTATATACACAAATTTTCACTTGACGTATTCGGCAAGAAGAGCGTTGCTATTTAAGCTAAAATCGCAAGTTTTACCTATTCGGCACGACATGTGTCTGAGTTCTCAAAAAGTTTTAAATGTGTTTATATAATGTTTCTCTGTCATCAGGTAAATTGTGTGACGAGGAACCTGACCATCACGTCATCACAGGTACACCGTCACAGGTAGGTCCAGTGAAACACCGTCACAGGTAGGTCCAGTGAAACACCGTCACAGGTAGGTCCAGTGCAACACCGTCACAGGTAGGTCCAGTGGAACACCGTCACAGGTAGGTCCAGTGCAACACCGTCACAGGTAGGTCCAGTGAAACACCGTCACAGGTAGGTCCAGTGCAACACCGTCACAGGTAGGTCCAGTGAAACACCGTCACAGGTAGGTCCAGTGAAACACCGTCACAGGTAGGTCCAGTGCAACACCGTCACAGGTAGGTCCAGTGAAACACCGTCACAGGTAGGTCCAGTGAAACACCGTCACCGGTAGATCCAGTGAAACACCGTCACAGGTAGGTCCAGTGAAACACCGTCACAGGTAGGTCCAGTGAAACACCGTCACAGGTAGGTCCAGTGAAACACCGTCACAGGTAGGTCCAGTGAAACACCGTCACAGGTAGGTCCAGTGCAACACCGTCACAGGTAGGTCCAGTGAAACATCGTCACAGGTAGGTCCAGTGAAACACCGTCACAGGTAGGTCCAGTGAAACACCGCCACAGGTAGGTCCAGTGCAACACCGTCACAGGTAGGTCCAGTGGACCACCGTCACAGGTAGGTCCAGTGGAACACCGCCACAGGTAGGTCCAGTGGAACACCGCCACAGGTAGGTCCAGTGGAACACCGCCACAGGTAGGTCCAGTGCAACACCGTCACAGGTAGGTCCAGTGGAACACCGTCACAGGTAGGTCCAGTGGAACACCGTCACAGGTAGGTCCAGTGGAACACCGTCACAGGTAGGTCCAGTGGAACACCGCCACAGGTAGGTCCAGTGGAACACCGCCACAGGTAGGTCCAGTGGAACACCGCCACAGGTAGGTCCAGTGGAACACCGTCACAGGTAGGTCCAGTGGAACACCGTCACAGGTAGGTCCAGTGCAACACCGTCACAGGTAGGTCCAGTGAAACACCGTCACAGGTAGGTCCAGTGAAACACCGTCACAGGTAGGTCCAGTGCAACACCGTCACAGGTAGGTCCAGTGAAACACCGTCACAGGTAGGTCCAGTGCAACACCGTCACAGGTAGGTCCAGTGAAACACCGTCACAGGTAGGTCCAGTGAAACACCGTCACCGGTAGATCCAGTGAAACACCGTCACAGGTAGGTCCAGTGAAACACCGTCACAGGTAGGTCCAGTGAAACACCGTCACCGGTAGATCCAGTGAAACACCGTCACAGGTAGGTCCAGTGAAACACCGTCACAGGTAGGTCCAGTGCAACACCGTCACAGGTAGGTCCAGTGCAACACCGTCACAGGTAGGTCCAGTGAAACACCGTCACAGGTAGGTCCAGTGGAACACCGCCACAGGTAGGTCCAGTGGAACACCGTCACAGGTAGGTCCAGTGGAACACCGTCACAGGTAGGTCCAGTGGAACACCGCCACAGGTAGGTCCAGTGGAACACCGCCACAGGTAGGTCCAGTGGAACACCGCCACAGGTAGGTCCAGTGCAACACCGTCACAGGTAGGTCCAGTGGACCACCGTCACAGTTAGGTCCAGTGGACCACCGTCACAGGTAGGTACAGTGGAACACTGTCACAGGTAGGTCCAGTGGAACACCGCCACAGGTAGGTCCAGTGGAACACCGCCACAGGTAGGTCCAGTGGAACACCGCCACAGGTAGGTCCAGTGGAACACTGTCACAGGTAGGTCCAGTGGAACACCGCCACAGGTAGGTCCAGTGGAACACCGTCACAGGTAGGTCCAGTGGAACACCGTCACAGGTAGGTCCAGTGGAACACCGTCACAGGTAGGTCCAGTGGAACACCGTCACAGGTAGGTCCAGTGCAACACCGTCACAGGTAGGTCCAGTGGAACACCGTCACAGGTAGGTCCAGTGGAACACCGTCACAGGTAGGTCCAGTGGAACACCGTCACAGTTAGGTCCAGTGGACCACCGTCACAGGTAGGTACAGTGGAACACTGTCACAGGTAGGTCCAGTGGAACACCGCCACAGGTAGGTCCAGTGGAACACCGCCACAGGTAGGTCCAGTGGAACACTGTCACAGGTAGGTCCAGTGGAACACCGCCACAGGTAGGTCCAGTGGAACACCGTCACAGGTAGGTCCAGTGGAACACCGTCACAGGTAGGTCCAGTGGAACACCGTCACAGGTAGGTCCAGTGGAACACCGTCACAGGTAGGTCCAGTGGAACACCGTCACAGGTAGGTCCAGTGGAACACCGTCACAGGTAGGTCCAGTGGAACACCGTCACACTTTGATATTTTTAATGACTTTTTTTTCCTATTTATCTCTGATTTTTTCTTCAGATAACTTCATTGATTCGTTTTACAAAGTTCGACACAGAAGCGAGATGTTTATATCACCCAAACTTAAAGATGCTAAGTTACTGCTAAGTTACTGCTAAGTTACCGCTCACTTATTACCGTTTTACCAGTACTGTTGACCTGTGGTTAAATAACTGCTGACTTAATATTACCTGTGGTTATATACCTGCTGACTTCCTAGTACTGTTAACCTCTGGTTATATACCTGCTGACTTCCTAGTACTGTTAACCTCTGGTTATATACCTGCTGACTTCCTAGTACTGTTAACCTCTGGTTATATACCTGCTGACTTCCTAGTACTGTTAACCTCTGGTTATATACCTGCTGACTTCCTAGTACTGTTAACCTCTGGTTATATACCTGCTGACTTCCTAGTACTGTTAACCTCTGGTTATATACCTGCTGACTTCCTAGTACTGTTAACCTCTGGTTATATACCTGCTGAGTTCCTAGTACTGTTAACCTCTGGTTATATACCTGCTGACTTCCTAGTACTGTTAACCTCTGGTTATATACCTGCTGATTTCCTAGTACTGTTAACCTCTGGTTATATACCTGCTGAGTTCCTAGTACTGTTAACCTCTGGTTATATACCTGCTGAGTTCCTAGTACTGTTAACCTCTGGTTATATACCTGCTGAGTTCCTAGTACTGTTAACCTCTGGTTATATACCTGCTGAGTTCCTAGTACTGTTAACCTCTGGTTATATACCTGCTGAGTTCCTAGTACTGTTAACCTCTGGTTATATACCTGCTGACTTCCTAGTACTGTTAACCTCTGGTTATATACCTGCTGAGTTCCTAGTACTGTTAACCTCTGGTTATATACCTGCTGAGTTCCTAGTACTGTTAACCTCTGGTTATATACCTGCTGAGTTCCTAGTACTGTTAACCTCTGGTTATATCCCTGCTGACTTCCTAGTACTGTTAACCTCTGGTTATATACCAGCTGAGGTCCTAGTACTGTTAACCTCTGGTTATATACCTGCTGAGTTCCTAGTACTGTTAACCTCTGGTTATATACCTGCTGAGTTCCTAGTACTGTTAACCTCTGGTTATATACCTGCTGCCTTCCTAGTACTGTTAACCTCTGGTTATATACCTGCTGACTTCCTAGTACTGTTAACCTCTGGTTATATACCTGCTGAGTTCCTAGTACTGTTAACCTCTGGTTATATACCTGCTGAGTTCCTAGTACTGTTAACCTCTGGTTATATACCTGCTGACTTCCTAGTACTGTTAACCTCTGGTTATATACCTGCTGACTTCCTAGTACTGTTAACCTCTGGTTATATACCTGCTGACTTCCTAGTACTGTTAACCTCTGGTTATATACCTGCTGAGTTCCTAGTACTATTGGCCTGTGGTAAAGTAACTGCCAGTGTACTGAAGTTGGATTTTCCACCTTATTAAAAATGCAAAAGAGGTGAAAGTTGCGTGCAGTAGATGAGGCGATTATCACGTGCGGGTTAAGCGGTGATTACCACACAGGTAGCGTGACCAGGTGTGACACGTGGCTCAACTTACCTGTCAGTCGTGACACGTGGCCCCACTTACCTACCAGTCGTGACACGTGGCCCCACTTACCTGCCAGTCGTGACACGTGGCCCCACTTACCTGCCAGTCGTGACACGTGGCTCCACTTACTTGCCAGTCGTGACTCGTGGCTCCACTTACTTGCCAGTCGTGACACGTGGCCCCACTTACCTGCCAGTCGTGACTCGTGGCTCCACTTACCTGCCAGTCGTGACTCGTGGCTCCACTTACCTGCCAGTCGTGACTCGTGGCTCCACTTACCTGCCAGTCGTGACTCGTGGCTCCACTTACCTGCCAGTCGTGGCTCCACTTACCTACCAGTCGTGACTCGTGGCTCCACTTACCTGCCAGTCGTGACTCGTGGCTCCACTTACCTGCCAGTCGTGACTCGTGGCCCCACTTACCTGCCAGTCGTGACACGTGGCCCCACTTACCTACCAGTCGTGACTCGTGGCTCCATTTACCTGCCAGTCATGACTCGTGCCCTCACTTACCTGGCAGTCGTGACTCGTGGCCCCACTTGCCAGTCGTGACACGTGACCCCACTTACCTACCAGTCGTGACACGTGGCCCCACTTACCTGCCAGTCGTGACACGTGGCCTCACTTACCTGCCAGTCGTGACTCGTGGCTCCATTTACCTGCCAGTCATGACTCGTGGCCCCACTTACCTGCCAGTCGTGACACGTGGCCCCACTTACCTGCCAGTCGTGACTCGTGGCTCCATTTACCTGCCAGTCATAACTCGTGGCCCCACTTACCTGCCAGTCGTGACTCGTGGCTCCACTTACTTGCCAGTCGTGACACGTGGCCCCACTTACCTGCCAGTCGTGACACGTGGCCCCACTTACCTGCCAGTCGTGACTCGTGGCTCCATTTACCTGCCAGTCGTGACTCGTGGCCCCACTTACCTGCCAGTCGTGACTCGTGGCTCCACTTACTTGGCAGTCGTGACTCGTGGCCCCACTTACTTGCCAGTCGTGACACGTGGCCCCACTTACCTGCCAGTCGTGACACGTGGCCCCACTTACCTGCCAGTCGTGACTCGTGGCTCCACTTACTTGTCAGTCGTGACACGTGGCCCCACTTACCTGCCAGTCGTGACACGTGGCCCCACTTACCTGCCAGTCGTGACTCGTGGCTCCATTTACCTGCCAGTCGTGACTCGTGGCCCCCCTTACCTGCCAGTCGTGACTCGTGGCTCCACTTACTTGGCAGTCGTGACTCGTGGCCCCACTTACTTGCAAGTCGTGACACGTGGCCCCACTTACCTGCCAGTCGTGACACGTGGCCCCACTTACCTGCCAGTCGTGACTCGTGGCTCCATTTACCTGCCAGTCATGACTCGTGGCCACTTACCTGCCAGTCGTGAGAGTAAATAGAGCCAAGTGTTGTACATGTGTCTTATTTATCAATAAAGACACCCAGGTGTTGTACATGTGTCTTATTCATCAATAAAGACACCCAGGTGTTGTACATGTGTCTTATTCATCAATAAAGACACCCAGGTGTTGTACATGTGTCTTATTCATCAATAAAGACACCCAGGTTTTGTACATGTGTCTTATTCATCAATAAAGACACCCAGGTGTTGTACATGTGTCTTATTCATCAATAAAGACACCCAGGTGTTGTACATGTGTCTTATTCATCAATAAAGACACCCAGGTGTTGTACATGTGTCTTATTCATCAATAAAGACACCCAGGTGTTGTACATGTGTCTTATTCATCAATAAAGACACCCAGGTATTGTACATGTGTCTTATTCATCAATAAAGACACCCAGGTGTTGTACATGTGTCTTATTCATCAATAAAGACACCCAGGTGTTGTACATGTGTCTTATTCATCAATAAAGACACCCAGGTGTTGTACATGTGTCTTATTCATCAATAAAGACACCCAGGTGTTGTACATGTGTCTTATTCATCAATAAAGACACCCAGGTGTTGTACATGTGTCTTATTCATCAATAAAGACACCCAGGTGTTGTACATGTGTCTTATTCATCAATAAAGACACCCAGGTGTTGTACATATGTCTCATTCATCTTCTCAGTCTGTAAATTAGCAATTTAGTGTTTAAGAATTGAGAAACTTACTAATTTATATTTATTAATTTAAGCAGTTCTCATCGAAAGATTTAGAGTTGTGAGACATAACAAAGATGTTTATTAACACATCGCCCGTCTCCCACCCAGTCAGGTTGACCCGAAAACGAAGAAACGAAAGGGTTTCTTACTTTTAACTTTAGTAATGTATAAATACAGGAGAAGGGGTTACTAGCCCCTTGCTCCCGGCATTTTAGTCGCCTCTTACGACACGCATGGCTTACGGAGGAAGAATTATGTTCCACTTCCCCATGGAGGATAAAAGTAAGTGTAATTAAATGCAAGCCAAGAGAAAATGGAATTAGGCCTAAAGGGCGTTTGTAGTTTTTTTTTTTTTTTTTTTAAATTTTACTGGCGAAGCGGCTACTTTATTCTGCATCCCATATCCATCCTGTGGACGATAAGACAAGAGCGTGTGGACACATAAAAGGCCTAAGAACTAGGCTCCAAAAAATTAACATGAATATATTTAAAATTATATTTTACAATTGTCTTACCTGTTTCTACCAAATTTAGGATGTCTCAGGACAGAGAGAGAGAGAGAGAGAGAGAGAGAGAGAGAGAGAGAGAGAGAGAGAGAGAGAGAGAGGAGGGCGTGGAAAAGTCACAGTAACGTGGCTGGAACAATTCACAAATGACCCACACTTTAGGGAAGAAGCACACAGGTGTAAACACACAGGTGGAAGCACACAGGTGTAAACACACAGTTGGAAGCACACAGGTCTAAACACACAGGTGGAAGGTGTAAACACACAGGTGTAAACACACAAAGCACACAGGTGTAAACATATAGTTGGAAGCACACAGGTGTAAACACACAGTTGGAAGCACACAGGTATAAACACACAGTTGGAAGCACACAGGTATAAACACACAGTTGGAAGCACACAGGTATAAACACACAGTTGGAAGCACACAGGTATAAACACACAGTTGGAAGCACACAGGTATAAACACACAGTTGGAAGCACACAGGTATAAACACACAGTTGGAAGCACACAGGTATAAACACACAGTTGGAAGCACACAGGTATAAACACACAGTTGGAAGCACACAGGTATAAACACACAGTTGGAAGCACACAGGTATAAACACACAGTTGGAAGCACACAGGTGTAAACACACAGTTGGAAGCACACAGGTGTAAACACACAGTTGGAAGCACACAGGTATAAACACACAGTTGGAAGCACACAGGTATAAACACACAGTTGGAAGCACACAGGTGTAAACACACAGTTGGAAGCACACAGGTGTAAACACACAGTTGGAAGCACACAGGTATAAACACACAGTTGGAAGCACAGGTATAAACACACAAAGTAAGCTTCTGTGACAACATACCAACCTTGTGTTGGACTTGATCAAGAAAATTATTGAAAACCCTCAAAAAACGTGAAAACATTGTGAATTATCAAGGTTTTTCACTTCATATACAGTGAAGTTCACGTTTAGTACAGTACTCACAGCCTCGGTGAAGTATATAAGAAATGCCTAGAGGAAAAATATGCCTTTCTCCCTAAAGCCTCACGAATATTCCTCTTCTCTTACCTCTTCACCTTTTGTAAATGACAAATAATTAACGTATTTTCCGGCGTATTTTTTCCCCAAAAGGTCTTGGTAAATCATCCTGCACCTTTATGCTCAAGGTCAGGGGGTCAAGGGTAGGCTTTAGGTTAGGCTTTATTGTAAAGTAAGAGGGTAATTAACTTGTATAAAATTAATAATTTGCTGTTGTGATACCTCTCTCTTGCGTCTTATATGCCGGAAAATACGGTACCTTTTATTATGTAATGTAGTACACAAGTTTTATTATGTAATGTAGTACACGAATAACTTTTATTATGTAATGTGCACAAAAATTAAAGCGTACGTTGATGGTACGAAAAAAAAATGGAATTTAAAAACTTGCTTAATTTTCCTGTTAATATGTAATTTAGAGAGCAGGTTGATTTAAAATTAACATTAGTATGCACTGATAAAGCTTTATACAGAGCGAAACGTCGTCCCAATAAGAGTTTCTTCTACAACGTTCATCTTTCCTCCCTGACTATGTGCAGGGCGCCTTTATATCCACTAAGGGAAACGTCCCGTCAAGTTCTGTATCTCGTGTGTGCGGCTTATTTGTGAAGAGGGAGATTTTTCTGTCGAAGTGGCTAGTCCGTTTTGCACCCCATAGCCATCTTGTGGATGGTAGTGGCTAGTTTATTGTGTACCTCATATCTGTCTTGTGGATGGTAGTAGCTAGTTTATTGTGTACCTCATATCCATCCTGTGGATGGTAGTGGCTAGTTTATTGTGTACCTAATATCCATCCTGTGGATGGTAGTGGCTAGTTTATTGTGTACCTAATATCCATCCTGTGGATGGTAGTGGCTAGTTTATTGTGTACCTAATATCCATCCTGTGGATGGTAGTGGCTAGTTTATTGTGTACCTCATATCCATCTTGTGGATGGTAGTGGCTAGTTTATTGTGTACCTCATATCCATCTTGTGGATGGTAGTGGCTAGTTTATTGTTTACCTCATATCCATCCTGTGGATGGTAGTGGCTAGTTTATTGTGTACCTAATATCCATCCTGTGGATGGTAGTGGCTAGTTTATTGTGTACCTCATATCCATCTTGTGGATGGTAGTAGCTAGTTTATTGTGTACCTCATATCTATCCTGTGGATGGTAGTGGCTAGTTTATTGTGTACCTAATATCCATCCTGTGGATGGTAGTGGCTAGTTTATTGTGTACCTCATATCCATCTTGTGGATGGTAGTGGCTAGTTTATTGTGTACCTCATATCCATCTTGTGGATGGCAGTGGCTAGTTTATTGTTTACCTCATATCCATCCTGTGAATGTTAGTGGCTAGTTTATTGTGCACTTCATATCAGTCCAAAAACTGCTAGTAACAGAATATATGGATATACAAAAGGCCTGGTTCCTAGGCCTTTTGAGTTAGAATAAGTATACCTGGATTTATGTAAACAGTTTATCTTATCTGTTACAAACAATATAGGGAAGTGTGGTGGATGTAAACATGGAGGTAATAGCGTGTCAGAGCTCTCACTAGTGGGACTTTATCCCTCCCTGATTGACACTTAACAGCCACTTAGCGACTCTCTTACACCCGTTTCATTTTACACTTAACGACCCCATGAAACGTGAAGTATATGACGACCTTCAAGGGGATGGTGGTGGTGATAGTCTGTAGTGGTGGTGTGTGGGCTCTGCTGGTGGTGGTGCCTGGGTTGTGGCTCTGGGGAAACGATTTGGTGGTAATGGGTTGTCTGAGGTAGTGGAAGTGAACATGATTTGGTAGTTGGGGATGTGCTAGGGTTTTAAGTAAGTTTATTCAGGTATACACAAATACAGTTACATAGATTATCATACATAGCAGCATATGTGTAGAGAACCTGGGATAACCTAAAAAAGTCAGACAAAGTGACTTATTTCCATTGGGGTCCTTTAATGATTTATGCCAACACCATTTGGTGTTCCCATTAGGTCACCCATCCAAGTACTAACCAAACCCAACGTTGCTTAACTTCTCTCATCGGCCTTTGGTGGGTTACTTATTTGGTGTATATATTGGGGTGGTGGAGGGTAGAGGATGGCGGTTTTGGGTGTTGGTGAGCGGTTTAGCAGAAGTGGAGAGTAACACATACTGGCTTATGTGAGTAAGATTCACATGGAATAAAATAGTAACACCTGGTATGGGTTTTTGTGCGTAAAAATGGATTGCAGAATCAGCGATTTGAGGTGTTTAAATGAAGAATGTTATAATGTGGATTTTAGGGGGGACTTTCACCCTTTAACGTTGGGTAAATGTATATATATAAGTTTACCCAGTGAGGGTAGTGTTGTGTGCAGTTTCATACTTCAACGGGGGTGCTTTGATGAAGGTGAAGGGTTCTTGATCCACGGAATGGGCAATGCCTCTCTTAGATCAGATCATATATCTCATTCTTAAGACACTGCATGACCCTGATGGGTCCAGCGCTCTCTTTCAGGAATACAGTAATAGTATAACTCAAAGTTTTTAATAAAAAGGTATGTACTCACCTAGTTGAGGTTGCAGGGGTCGAGTCCTAGCTCCTGGCTCCTTTTGTGTGTGTGTGTGTACTCACCTATTTGTGGCTGTAGGGGTCTAATTCACAGCTCCTGGCCCCGCCTCTTCGCTGATCGCTATTAGGCCCACTTTTTTCCTGTTTCTTGGGGTTTATCATACCTCTCCATAAAGCTATGTATGGATCCTGCCTCCACTACATGTGTGTGGGTGTGTGTTTAAAGAGCAAGATGAGTTTTTTTTTCCGCGAACGACGGAAATACGACATAGCGACGTACATACGACACAGAAACCACAGTTACAGTGTATGCGACGTAAGAGACACAATCACGACAAAAGATGACCTAAGTGCGACGTAGATATAACGTAAATTCCGTATACTGACGCGTATGGAAGGCAGAAGCAACACTTTACGTACCTGTTAGAAAAACACAAATGTTCTGATATTTGTATTTTGTGCCTTTTTCAAACAACCAATGGCCATTATGAACCATTTTTACCACTTAGGTATCTACATTTCCGAAAGATAGCCAAGTGTTGAAGAATTAGACGCGTGTGCAACATCTGGGTAGCTTTATTGTAGACGTTTCGCCATCCAGTGGCTTTATCAACACCAGTTTAAGGATGTAATGGGAAGACAGTAAAACTATATATATATATATATATATATATATATATATATATATATATATATATATATATATATATATATATATATATATATATATATATATATATATATATATATATGTCGTGCCGAATAGGCAGAACTTGCGATCTTGGCTTAAATAGCAACGTTCATCTTGCCATATAGGACAAGTGAAAATTTGTGTATGCACAAATTTCGCCAAAATCATTCTGAACCTAACGAAAAAAATATATTTCACTGTGTTTGTTTATTATTAAATTATTGTAAACAAATCTGAAATATATTTAGTTGGGTTAAGCTAAAATAAATTGCTCTTGTTATAATAAGGTTAGGTAAGTTTTCTAAGATGCTTTTGGTGCAAAATTATAAATTTTTACATCAGCATTAATGAAAAAAATATATCTTTAAACGTATAAGAGAAAGTTTTAGAAAGGACTTAATTTTAAATAAGTTCTTACTAATTGACCTGTTTTACATATTCGGCACGACATATATATATATATATATATATATATATATATATATATATATATATATATATATATATATATATATATATATATATATATATATATATATATATATATATATAATGTCCTTGAATTTGTTTTGATAAAGCCACTGGGTGGCGAAACGTCTACAGTAAATATACCCAGATGTTAGACATATGTCTAATTGTTCATCTTGTCTTAATTGCAGTGATTCTCACCCAGGGGTAAATTTACCCCCCCCGGGGGTAAAAAATCACATGACACGAGGTAAATATTTGTGTGCTATTTTTATGCAAAACCTGATTAATTTATTTTTTCTGACCTTGTTTTTCTGTCACTTTATGATGGCGATCATTTTTTTGTATGGAAGTGATGGGGTAAATGGAGGAAAACATCAAGCCGAGGGGGTTAATGATGGGGGAAACGTTGAGGGGGGAAACGTTGAGAATCTGTGTTTTATTGTATACCGACAAGACAGTCTGCAACAGGTGGGCATCTTGATTGTTGAAACGTTTCGGTCACAATATAAGCTTTAGTCAAATACACAGCCTACTGTGTAGGCGACACGTTTCGACAGTGAAGATACCCAGCTGTTGCACATGTGTCTTTATCCAACTTGCAAATATTATATGCAATACATATACAACATAGCCCAGTGTTGCACATTGTTATAAACACGCAAGAAACACAGAGAGGCCTATGAGAGGCCTACGGTACACGGAGTGTAAAAGTTGTAATTAAAAAGAGCTCATCGGGAGGCTATGATTAATTATGTAAAAAGGCAACAACAAGAAAGGGTAATTTTCACCCCCGCGGCCCAACACTCGCCCAAAATGAAACACCGGGAAAAAATTATGAGAGAAAATTGCTTCGAAGAGCGTAAAATAGCGAAGGAGATTTTTAATGGACTTTGGGTGGATTGAGTTGTTGCGTTTTGATATTAAAGTACTAGTGGTTGATTATTGGTAAGTAGTAGTGGTTGATTTTGGTAAGTACTAGTGGTTGATTTTGGTAAGTAGTTTTTTTTTTTGGTTTAGTGGGATTATTGTTAAGTGGTTGATTATTGGTTAGTAGTGGTTGATTATTGCTAAGTACTAGTGTTGATTATTGGTAAGTAGATTATTGATTATAAGTAGTAGTGGTTGATGGTGGTTGATTATTGCTAAGTACTAGTGGTTGATTATTGGTAAGTAGTAGTGGTTGATGGTGGTTGATTATTGGTAAGTAGTAGTGGTTGATGGTGGTTGATTATTGCTAAGTACTAGTGGTTGATTATTGGTAAGTAGTAGTGGTTGATGGTGGTTGATTATTGGTAAGTACTAGTGGGTGATTATTGGTAAGTAGTAGTGGTTGATGGTGGTTGATTATTGGTAAGTAGTAGTGATTAATTATTGGTAAGTAGTAGTGGTTGATGGTGGTTGATTATTGGTAAGTACTAGTGGTTGATTATTGGTAAGTAGTAGTGGTTGATGGTGGTTGATTATTGGTAAGTAGTAGTGATTAATTATTGGTAAGTAGTAGTGGTTGATGGTGGTTGATTATTGGTAAGTACTAGTGGTTGATTATTGGTAAGTAGTAGTGGTTGATGGTGGTTGATTATTGGTAAGTACTAGTGGTTGATTATTGGTAAGTAGTAGTGGTTGATGGATGTTAATGGTTGGTGGTAAATGATGGTTGATGATGGTTGATGTTAGTAAGCAGTTGTTGGTTGATGGTACATAATGATAATGACAGTTGTTCAGTAATAACTCACATATAGATAGAAATTCGGGAAATTAATTGATCTATATATTTCGACCCTCTTCTGGCACCCTCTTCAGCTGAAGAGGATCGAAATATACAAGTCAATCAATCTCCTGAGTTTCTGTCTCCATGTCAGTTATTATTGAACATTAACACTTTAGTTATTTATAATGATAGATGATTGATGATAGATGATGGTTTTTGATATATGATTTGTTGATGCTAGTTGATTTGATTCTGATTATTTGAAGAAAATGGTTGATTGTAATTTCTGTTTAATGATTATAGATAATGGTTGTTGGAATATTTTTGATCGTTTGGATTTGAGAAGGACCTGCCTAGTAGGGGCCAGTAGGCCTGCCGCAGTGTCCCTCCTTTCTTATCTTCTTATACTATGTTATCTTTTCGGCCCTTCACACTCCCCAACAACATACTTTCTCGCCATGGGTTAAGTAAAAGGACACAAGTGCTACTAATGTGACATTTTATCGTGGCAACGTTTCTCTCTCCAGGAGCTTTGCCAAGCTGTTACAAACAATACATGGACACATACTATCGGTAATTCAACTATTGTTAATAGGATTGAAAATCAAATCCACGGATATGTCGATGGCAAGGGAATAATGAATTGAAAGACTTGCTAACTTATATTCTCGTACACTAGTAGCTACTACACTCTAAGCTTCTACAAGACAAGACTTGCTAGCTTATATTCTCGTACACTAGTAGCTACTACACTCTAAGCTACTACAAGACAAGACTTGCTAGCTTATATTCTCGTACACTAGTAGCTACTACGCTCTAAGCTACTACAAGACAAGACTTGCTAGCTTACATTCTCGTACACTAACAGCTACTACACTCTAAGTTACTACAAGACAAGACTTGCTAGCTTACATTCTCGTACACTAACAGATACTACACTCTAAGCTACTACAAGACAAGACTTGCTAGCTTATATTCTCGTACACTAACAGATACTACACTCTAAGCTATTACAAGACAAGACTTGCTAGCTTATATTCTCGTACACTAGTAGCTACTACACTCTAAGCTACTACAAGACAAGACTTGCTAGCTTACATTCTCGTACACTAACAGCTACTACACTCTAAGCTTCTACAAGACAAGACTTGCTAGCTTACATTCTCGTACACTAACAGCTACTACACTCTAAGCTACTACAAGACAAGACTTGCTAGCTTACATTCTCGTACACTAGTAGCTACTACACTCTAAGCTACTACAAGACAAGACTTGCTAGCTTACATTCTCGTACACTAACAGCTACTACACTCTAAGCTTCTACAAGACAAGACTTGCTAGCTTACATTCTCGTACACTAACAGCTACTACACTCTAAGCTTCTACAAGACAAGACTTGCTAGCTTACATTCTCGTACACTAACAGCTACTACACTCTAAGCTTCTACAAGACAAGACTTGCTAGCTTATATTCTCGTACACTAACAGCTACTACACTCTAAGCTACTACAAGACAAGACTTGCTAGCTTACATTCTCGTACACTAACAGCTACTACACTCTAAGCTTCTACAAGACAAGACTTGCTAGCTTACATTCTCGTACACTAACAGCTACTACACTCTAAGCTTCTACAAGACAAGACTTGCTAGCTTACATTCTCGTACACTAACAGCTACTACACTCTAAGCTTCTACAAGACAAGACTTGCTAGCTTACATTCTCGTACACTAACAGCTACTACACTCTAAGCTTCTACAAGACAAGACTTGCTAGCTTACATTCTCGTACACTAACAGCTACTACACTCTAAGCTACTACAAGACAAGACTTGCTAGCTTACATTCTCGTACACTAACAGCTACTACACTCTAAGCTTCTACAAGACAAGACTTGCTAGCTTACATTCTCGTACACTAACAGCTACTACACTCTAAGCTACTACAAGACAAGACTTGCTAGCTTACATTCTCGTACACTAACAGCTACTACACTCTAAGCTACTACAAGACAAGACTTGCTAGCTTACATTCTCGTACACTAGTAGCTACTACACTCTAAGTTCTACAAGACAAGACTCGTAAAGAACTTCGTTGAAACAGAATCAGACTTCAATACAAGAAACACTTCGACTCCAACTAGGAAAAGAATTCATTCCAAGAATAAATTCGAAACTATTGATTTAAAAAAGGAAAATATCGGTGGAACTCGATCAGAGAGTGAATGTAATTAAGTTTTAAGGCCATCAATGTGTTTCTTGTTATTTAGAATTTTAAGACGAAAGAAAGATGGTGTGTAGGTTTGTTTAGTGCTCATGAGTAGCGTAGCGATGAATGTTGTAAGTCCGTTATGGATGCCACTTGTAGCTGTGTCTAGCTTCTAGCTTTGCACTGACAACATTTACCACCTTAAAAGTATCTACAAGACAGTGACAGTGAGTAAAGGCATTTATTTTAGTTGAAAATATGAATACTGATAATAGATAGTCGTGGGTGTGTTTGTGTTTGTTTTCGTGTGTGTATGTGTGTGTGTGTGTGTGTACTCACCTAGTTGTACTCACCTAGTTGAGGTTGCGGGGGTCGAGTCCGAGCTCCTGGCCCCGCCTCTTCACTGATCGCTACTAGGTCACTCTCCCTGAGCCGTGAGCTTTATCGTACCTCTGCTTAAAGCTATGTATGGATCCTGCCTCCACTACATCGCTTCCCAAACTATTCCACTTACTGACTACTCTGTGGCTGAAGAAATACTTCCTAACATCCCTGTGATTCATCTGTGTCTTTAGCTTCCAACTGTGTCCCCTTGTTACTGTGTCCAATCTCTGGAACATCCTGTTTTTGTCCACCTTGTCAATTCCTCTCAGTATTTTGTATGTCGTTATCATGTCCCCCCTATCTCTCCTGTCCTCCAGTGTCGTCAGGTTGATTTCCCTTAACCTCTCCTCGTAGGACATACCTCTTAGCTCTGGGACTAGTCTTGTTGCAAACCTTTGCACTTTCTCTAGTTTCTTTACGTGCTTGGCTAGGTGTGGGTTCCAAACTGGTGCCGCATACTCCAATATGGGCCTAACGTATACGGTGTACAGGGTCCTGAACGATTCCTTATTAAGATGTCGGAATGCTGTTCTGAGGTTTGCTAGGCGCCCATATGCTGCAGCAGTTATTTGGTTGATGTGCGCTTCAGGAGATGTGCCTGGTGTTATACTCACCCCAAGATCTTTTTCCTTGAGTGAGGTTTGTAGTCTCTGACCCCCTAGACTGTACTCCGTTTGCGGCCTTCTTTGCCCTTCCCCAATCTTCATGACTTTGCACTTGGTGGGATTGAACTCCAGGAGCCAATTGCTGGACCAGTTCTGCAGCCTGTCCAGATCCCTTTGTAGTTCTGCCTGGTCTTCGATCGAGTGTATTCTTCTCATCAACTTCACGTCATCTGCAAACAGGGACACCTCAGAGTCTATTCCTTCCGTCATGTCGTTCACAAATACCAGAAACAGCACTGGTCCTAGGACTGACCCCTGCGGGACCCCGCTGGTCACAGGTGCCCACTCTGACACCTCGCCACGTACATTACTCGCTGCTGTCTTCCTGACAAGTATTCCCTGATCCATTGTAGTGCCTTCCCTGTTATCCCTGCTTGGTCCTCCAGTTTTTGCACCAATCTCTTGTGTGGAACTGTGTCAAACGCCTTCTTGCAGTCCAAGAAAATGCAATCCACCCACCCCTCTCTCTCTTGTCTTACTGCTGTCACCATGTGTGTGTGTGTGTGTGTGTGTGTGTGTGTGTGTATGTGTGTGCGTGTGTGTGTGTGTGTGTGTGTGTGTGTGTGTGTGTGTGTGTGTGTGTGTGTGTGTGTGTGTGTGTGTGTGTGTGTGTGTGTGTGTGTGTGTGTGTGTGTGTGTGTGTGTGTGTGTGTTTGTGTGTGTGTGTTGGAGACCATGGTTCCAAGACATCCCAGATCGTCTTCCACATTAAAGATAGAACGTGTGCTTCCCAACGCTGTCTACCTTCCATCTATATTGGTAATCAGATTTAATTAGTAAATTTATGCTAATTGTGATTAATTAGATTGTTTTTTTTGTACTCTTATGTAACTTAATTAACATATATTTACACGTTCTAGGTTAAGCCGAATCTTTGCTATTCTGACTTAGAAGTTATATATAAGTTTAATCTAGGATTAGATCTTGTGGTAATTATCGGACTGTAATAGGGAAGACAGGCTAATGTGGTATTAATGTGAACCAGATATATATATATATATAGTGTGTGTGTGTGTGTGTGTGGAACAGAATTCTTAATCCGTAAGCCATGCGTATCGTAAGAGGCGATTAAAATGCCGAGAGCAAGGGGTTAGTAACCCCTTCTCCTGTATATATTACTAAATTTAAAAGCAGGAACTTTCGATTTTCCTTTTGGGCCCCCCTGCCGCGGTGGGACACGGCCGGTGCGTTGAAAGGGATCAGTGTTTATATGTACATTATTGTACCCACGAACAAGTGGTATTGATTAATAACAACACTGCGACTAGCCAAGGACTCGAACCCATGCTATTCGCAGTGTTGTTATTGATCAGTACCAATTGTTCTTGGGTACAATAACATAAAATACTGCTCGTTGTACTAGTACACCAGACAGGGAGTAGAATGAAATTATCCTAGAGTCATCCACACAACGTAGGTCCTTGGGTAGCGAGTACAATATCCAGCTCCACTGGATGCGCTACTCTTAAGGATTGTGTGGTCCAGTGGATTAAGGCGTCATGAGTTTTCTCCCACCGTGAGGCAGGCCAAAGCAGCATGGCTTCGAGTCCTTGGCTAGTCGCAGTGTTGATATATATATATATATATATATATATATATATATATATATATATATATATATATATATATATATATATATATATATATATATATATATGCAATAAGATCACAGTAAACAGGTGATTTCAAAATATGCAAAACAACCACTCTGAAAGAATAGAGAAATTCCAAGCGCTTTCGTGACTACTCACATTATCAAGGAACTACCATAGTTCCTTGATAATGTGAGTAGTCACGAAAGCGCTTGGAATTTCTCTATTCTTTCAGAGAGGTTATATATATATATATATATATATATATATAATGTATATATGTATATTTATATATATATATATATATATATATATATATATATATATATATATATATATATATATATATATATATATATATATATAATGTTAATTTAATTTTTAACATGAAATATTGCAGGTTAAGAAGGGAAGGTGGTAATAATTTTGTTGGGTCCCAAAGAACCGAGAAATCTTTATCTTGTGCCAAAATAATTAATAAGAAGAGGATGGTAAAAGTCAGGAGGGGAGGGGGGCAGCGCTCCCTGGCATACGAAGCGTAATTACCTTTTTAATAACAGTAAGAAGCGACTGGCAGTAATTAACACAGGGTCAGGGGGTAAAATGCCTCGCCTGGGATAAAAAACGACGTCTTGTAAGTCTTTAAAAATGCCATAAAAACTCTGATATGCAAATAAAAGAAGCAGGCGGCCAGGCTTGTCGACGTGGATATTATCGCCCCGGGGGCGCCGCCCCTTCCCGCCCCTCTGTTGTTGGGGTGGTGACCCCCTATATCTTCCCCCTAATTTTGCTAGGGGTTGTCAACCCTTGCCTAACCTGCTGCTAGGATGGGTTGGTTGTGATGGTTGTTTTGGTGGTGGTCGTTTATGCTGTGGGGTGATGGTGCAAAAGTTCTCGGAGGTTTTGGTTGGGAAGGTAGTGGTAGTGGCTCAGGTGGTGTTAACAGTGGTAGTGGTACAGGTGGTGTTAACAGTGGTAGTGGTACAGGTGGTGTTAACAGTGGTAGTGGCTCAGGTGGTGTTAACAGTGGTAGTGGTACAGGTGGTGTTAACAGTGATAGTGGTACAGGTGGTGTTAACAGTGGTAGTGGTACAGGTGGTGTTAACAGTGGTAGTGGTACAGGTGGTGTTAACAGTGGTAGTGGCTCAGGTGGTGTTAACAGTGGTAGTGGCTCAGGTGGTGTTGACAGTGGTAGTGGTACAGGTGGTGTTAACAGTGATAGTGGTACAGGTGGTGTTAACAGTGATAGTGGTACAGGTGGTGTTAACAGTGGTAGTGGTACAGGTGGTGTTAACAGTGGTAGTGGTACAGGTGGTGTTAACAGTGGTAGTGGCTCAGGTGGTGTTAACAGTGGTAGTGGTACAGGTGGTGTTAACAGTGATAGTGGTACAGGTGGTGTTAACAGTGGTAGTGGTGCAGGTGGTGTTAACAGTGATAGTGGTACAGGTGGTGTTAACAGTGGTAGTGGTACAGGTGGTGTTAACAGTGGTAGTGGTACAGGTGGTGTTAACAGTGGTGGTGGCTCAGGTGGTGTTAACAGTGGTAGTGGTACAGGTGGTGTTAACAGTGGTAGTGGTACAGGTGGTGTTAACAGTGGTAGTGGCTCAGGTGGTGTTAACAGTGGTAGTGGTACAGGTGGTGTTAACAGTGATAGTGGTACAGGTGGTGTTAACAGTGGTAGTGGTGCAGGTGGTGTTAACAGTGATAGTGGTACAGGTGGTGTTAACAGTGGTAGTGGTACAGGTGGTGTTAACAGTGGTAGTGGTACAGGTGGTGTTAACAGTGGTGGTGGCTCAGGTGGTGTTAACAGTGGTAGTGGTACAGGTGGTGTTAACAGTGATAGTGGTACAGGGGTGTTAGCCGTGGCTCAAGTGGTGTTAGCAGTGGTAGTGGCTCAAATTGTGTTAGCAGTGGTAGTGGTTCAAATGATGTTAGCAGTGGTAATCGTGCAGGTGGTGTTAACAGTGGTAGTGGTGCAGGTGGTGTTAGCAGTGGTAGTAATGCAGGTGGTGTTAGCAGTGGTAGTGGTGCAGGTGGTGTTAACAATGTTAGTAATGCAGGTGGTGTTAGCAGTGGTAGTGGTGCAGGTGGTGTTAACGGTGGTAGTGGTGCAGGTGGTGTTAGCAGTGGTAGTGGTGCAGGTGGTGTTAACAGTGGTAGTGGTGCAGGTGGTGTTAGCAGTGGTAGTAATGCAGGTGGTGTTAGCAGTGGTAGTGGCGCAGGGGGTGTTAGCAGTGGTAGTAATGCAGGTGGTGTTAGCAGTGGTAGTGGTGCAGGTGGTGTTAACAATGGTAGTAATGCAGGTGGTGTTAGCAGTGGTAGTGGTGCAGGTGGTGTTAACAATGGTAGTAATGCAGGTGGTGTTAGCAGTGGTAGTGGTGCAGGTGGTGTTAACAATGGTAGTAATGCAGGTGGTGTTAGCAGTGGTAGTGGTGCAGGTGGTGTTAACAATGGTAGTAATGCAGGTAGTGTTAGCAGTGGTAGTGGTGCAGGTGGTGTTAACAATGGTAGTAATGCAGGTGGTGTTAGCAGTGGTAGTGGTGCAGGTGGTGTTAACAATGGTAGTAATGCAGGTGGTGTTAGCAGTGGTAGTGGTGCAGGTGGTGTTAACAATGGTAGTAATGCAGGTGGTGTTAGGAGTGGTAGTGGTGCTGGTGGTGTTAACAATGGTAGTAATGCAGGTGGTGTTAGCAGTGGTAGTGGTGCAGGTGGTGTTAACAGGTGGTGTAGATTATACCTCTCCTACTCCGATCAAATTATCCTAAAAAATACACATAATTCAGAAACATGGGAAAGTCATTTCCTTCTTGACAGTTGGTTTATACATATCATAAAGAGTGCGGCTCCTAATACTGAACCTTGAGGGACCCCACTCATCACCTTTGCCCACCCTGATATTTGCTCTCTTATAGTTCCTGTTTGTCTTGTCTTCCTCGGACATTCCTTAATCCTCTGAAGCATTTTAACTCTTCTGTAGAGAAAAAAGCGGCTCAGTTGCAGAGAGAAACATTGCTGTGACTTCTCGCCTGAGGAACAAGATACATCGGCCAGTCGTTGACTGAAGAACTCTGTTCGACAGGCGAAACGTCTCTATAAAATTCCTTTCTGCAACTGGTTTTTTTTCTCTCCACTTAACGGTTTTGTGTCATTTATCTCCGTTGTACTTTTACCTGTTCTTATTTGTGAATGAGCCGGTTTTTCAGTGCCGGGCTGTTTCAAAGCCAGACTATTCAGCGCCAGGCCGTTCCAACGCCGGTTCGTTCCGTTTCGTTCACGTTTTGGTCATTTACGTTTTTCACTAAAAAAAATCTAACCTAACCTACTTCTTTCCAATTTATTTTTACTATATAAACCTATCCTTAGGTTCCATAATTTGTCGAGTCGTGAAACTATGTTGGCGCTGAAGAGTCTGGCGCTGAATTGGGCCAACCCGTCTGGTGAGGTGTTGATGGCTTTCTACAGTCCGGGAATGTGCAGTCATACCCTTCCTCTCTTATTGGATCTTTTTGTAAATTCTTTCATGAAACTAGTTGGTTTGCGAGGTAGGATATGCTTGCTTCGAGTCCGCACTTATTTTCTGTTTTGATACTCTTTCCCTAAAGCAGTGATTCTTAACAAGGGGTAAATAACGCGACGGGCTGGAGTTTTGAGACTCTATGACCGCGGGTTCAATCCCGGCCGGGGGTATGGTAAATTTACCCGTTGGGGGTAAAAAATTGCATGGCAAAGGGTAAATATTTTTGTGCAAATCCTGAATAATTTCATTTTTCTGGTCTTGTTTTTCTATCCCTTGATAGCGATAATTTTTTTTGTATGGAAGTAAGGGGGTAAATGGAGAAATAAATCAAGCCGAGGGGGTTAATGATGGAAGAAAAGTTGAGAATCCATGATCTAAAGGTATTTGTTTAACACGTTTCTATCTTTTCAAACACTTGACATAGCATACATGTTTAGTAGTAGTGACCTGTAATTATATACTCATGTATTTCATCATATTGGCACAGCATTTGCTGGGTTTTTCAGCTGTCTGTTATAGATCATCGTTGTTCTTTTGTACAAGACTTCAGCTGTTGAATTTTGTACCCATAGGCATACCTTATTGAGATATCTCTCAGCTGTACTAACACTTTCTGATTTATCTCTCAGCTTTCTTAACTCTTTCTGATTTATCTCTCAGCTTTCCTAACACTTCCTGATTTATCTCAGCTGTCCTAACACTTCCTGATTTATCTCTCAGCTCTCTCAACTCTTTCTGATTTATCTCTCAACTGTCCTAACACTTCCTGATTTATCTCTCAGCTCTCTCAACTCTTTCTGATTTATCTCTCAACTGTCCTAACACTTCGCGATTTATCTCTCAGCTGTCCTAACACTTCCTGATTTATCTCTCAGCTGTGCTAACACCTCTGTCTCTCAGCTGTCTTAAAGTTTCCTTCTTCAGGGTGTGAGTGTCTTCAGTAGTAGCCAGTCTTTCTGTTAACATTTTTCTCTCACTTAAACTTCCTTGAACTTTCTGTTTAGTTCCTTGAACTTTCTCTTTAGTTCCTTGAACTTTCTCTTTAGTTCCTTGAACTTTCTCTTTAGTTCCTTGAACTTTCTGTTTAGTTCCTTGAACTTTCTCTTTAGTTCCTTGAACTTTCTCTTTAGTTCCTTGAACTTTCTCTTTAGTTCCTTGAACTTTCTCTTTAGTTCCTTGAACTTTCTCTTTAGTTCCTTGAACTTTCTCTTTAGTTCCTTGAACTTTCTCTTTAGTTCCTTGAACTTTCTCTTTAGTTCCTTGAACTGTTTTCAGTATTTTTCTGTGAATTTGTGTTAACTTGTGTTTGCTGTGATTTAGTCTCTGCTCCCGGTCCTGTCTTCAGGGTTACTATCAGTCATTATTAATGGTCCTGTGCCTACTGACACCAGTCATACCTCTTCTTCAAGCTGTGTATCTTCATATGGGAGATTCCTTATACAGTAAATCATCTTTTTCATCCTCTGTTCTCGAATGAATTTATATCCATTTTGTAGTAAGGAAACGAAAACTGAGCAGCATAATGTAAGTGAAGCCTCACTAGTGATTTGTAGAGCTGTAAAGTAACTTTTTCACTCCTGTTACTTGTAATTCTTGATATAAATCTAAGTAATTTGTTAGCCTTATTGTGAACATTTAGGTACTGTTGTCTTGCCTTACCTTCCACACTTTATTATCCAGTTTATTCCAAATTATTCTCGCACTAGGTTAAGGCATTGGCTTAAGCCGGTGGGAGAATTGGACTTGCCTCGCATGGGCCAGTAGGCCTGCTGCAGTGTTCCTTCTTTCGTATGTTCTTATGTTACTCGTGCGGATTTGAACATTAACTGAAACTGTTTAGCAAATGCATTGCCAGGTATCTCGCTGCTGTTTTTTTTTTTAAATTGCTTATTTGTGGTTAAAGGAACGTTATACGGGGAAGTTTACAGAGAACGCTCACAAATTGACGCTAGAAATCGTATAAAAAATTGACGTCGTCAAATGAGGCTGTATTGCTTTCGCATGGGATCATCCCTTCGTAGGAGGTGCCTTTATGTCGGTGAAGGGCTCTTGGTCTAAGGAACTGGAGTTGCATTCCCCTTCCTAGGACTTAGTGCGATTACCTGCCATTCCGCAGAGGCACTATAAGTCCTACGGGTTTATCGCTTCCACCGACTACTTGCAAGACGCTATCAGTTATGTACTCTAAGGGGAGACTAATAAAAATAATATATAATTTGAAATGCTTGTTGTATTCCACGGGGATTGGTAGGCCGGAGGAGAGGAAATAGAGGGAGACAGGGAAAAAAGTAGTGGATAGAGGGGAAAATCAAAAGGGGAGGAGAGGGATGGAAGGGGATATGAGAGAAGGGGAGGTCCTAGTAGAGACGAGGGTGAAAGAGGGTGAAAGGACAATTAAGAAACGTCAAAAACACTACGGTGATAATAACGTTTGAAGGATTCCTAAGTAAAGTTTTTTATACCAAACAGATGATACAAGAAATTCTTTAGAAGTGGAACTTAAAGACAAAGTGAAGATAAGAAAAGTGAAAAGAAATTAGCAAAGAAGAACAAATAAAGGGGATGGGAGAGAGAAATGGAAAGAGGGAGAGGGGGAGAGGAAAAAGAGATAGCCGAGCGGCGTCTACCTTCGCCTTCTTCAATGGACCAGTTCGTCCCAGAGGAGTAAGCCAATGTTCTTCTTGTTGCCGTCACCAGATGCCTGCCCTCATCTCCGACTTCTGCTTCAAGAGTAACTTTCTCTTTGATACTTCCTAAAGGTGCCTTTCCAGTAGCTAGATTGTGAGCTCATACTCCCTGTAAACTCCTGCAGAAGGCACAACTACGACCTCTGCTTCAAGAGAGAGAGATGGAATGCTGGAGACTAGAGAGGCTGGGCTGAGGGTTGAGACACAACCAGAAGGACAGTTGAGGATTGCGGTGTTGGGGGTTCGTCCCGAGCTTCGTGTTAACTGATACGCCGTGGCTTCTCAACCAAATGAAAGTAGATGAACCTAATCTTCCCCAGACACAAGGTGATTATATCGCCCCGTTTTTACCAGCCTCTAAATTACGTGCAATTGTGGGTCGTGTGGATTTTTCTCCTCTGTAGGAATGTCATCAGAGAAGACAGAAGGAATTTGTCGTTTTAAGATTTTTTTTACGTAACGTTGAAAATTGTTCTATGTTTGTCTTGGTTGATGTCAGAGTAGCTGCTCTACCTTCGGTAAAGTGAGGAAGATGAAGTCAAAGAAAGAAGAGGAGGAAGACGACAAGAACTAAGAAGACTTTGCATTATTTATCCAAAAGAAATATTAATCAAGAATAACCCATGCAAGCCATCAGTGTATCTTGCGTTGAGGTTACTAAGTCGCTTTCCAGGATATGGCCCACAAAAGTCAGCTGACTGGGGCACCAGGGGTACAGAGACGTGCCCATACCTTTCGACTCGACCGAGATTGAACCCGGGCTCTTTTGATTGTAAACCGAGCATGCAAACTATTAAATAGTAACTGATATTATGTGCTAAATGGATAAGATTTTTTTTATATGAATACAGCTTTCTATATATTCTGAAGAGTATATATATATATATATATATATATATATATATATATATATATATATATATATATATATATATATATATATAACACGTCGGCAGTCTCCCACCGAGGCAGGGTGACCCAAAACAAGAAACATTTTCAGCATTATTCACACATAATCATTGTCTTCGCAGAGGTGTTCAGATACGGCAGTTTGGATGTCACTCCAAACTGCCAGTATCCCAAACCCCTCCTTTAAAGTACAGTCATTGTCCTTCCCACCTCCAGGACTCAAGTCCAACTAACCGGTTTCCCTGAATCCCTTCACAAAATATTACCCTGCTCACACTCCAACAGCTCGTCAGGTCCCCCCCCCCCAAAAAAAAAAAAAATCGTCTCCGTTCACTCCTGTCTAACACGCTCACACATGCCTACTGTATGTCCAAGCCTCTTGCACACAAAATCTCTTTTATCCCCTCCCTCAGTCCTCCAAGGCATCCTATTTTGCTCCAGCCTCTCTAAATGACCAAACAACTTCAACAACCCCTCTTCAACCCTCTGAAAAATTTCCTCACCTAATTTCCACAATACGAATTCTCATTCTTATTGTGGAAATTAGGTGAGCAACATTTACAACCCAAGTTTCACACCCATATAAGAGTGTTGGTACCACTATACTCTCGTACATTCTCTTCTTTGCCTCCATGGATAACGTTTTTTTTCCTCCATGCTAACCTTCCTATTGTGTATAGAAATATACCTAATTTGATGACTCTTTTTGGGCCAGTATATTCTAGTGGTTAACACACTGGCCTGTGAGTTTTAGGTCTCGCTTGACATAGGTTCGATCTCCTCTCGTTGTGGGATTTGTTCCCAGTGATGTTATTACGATTTCTTTAGTCAAGAGAAGAGAATACCAAGAAGAGAGCAACACACTAAAGAGAATGAGAAAAAGACGAGCAGAAGGTGTATAAGATGAAGAAGAGAATAGGGAGTAGACGTATGAAGAGAGCAACACATTAAAGAGAATGAGAAAAAGAAGAGCTGAAGGTGTATAATTTGAAGAAGAGAATAGGGAGTAGACGTATGAAGAGAGCAACACATTAAAGAGAATGAGAAAAAGAAGAGCTGAAGGTGTATAATTTGAAGAAGAGAATAGGGAGTAGACGTATGAAGAGAGCAACACATTAAAGAGAATGAGAAAAAGAAGAGCTGAAGGTGTATAATTTGAAGAAGAGAATAGGGAGTAGACGTATGAAGAGAGCAACAGAATGAGCAAGAGAATAAAAAGAGATAAAAAGAATAAGAAGAGCATCGAGATGAAGAGGAGAGAAACAAGAAGGCATTAACATGATGACAAAGAATAGTGCAACAAAAACAAGAAACAACAATAATATAAGAAGAGACAAAGAGAGATCAAGAGAGACGTGGAGAAGCACCAATGTCCACTTGAGATAACACATAATGTCTGTTGCAGCTTCCAGAGGCAGGAGTAACTGCCATTCCTTCTACTGATCACTTATACTCCATCATTTTATTGTATTGATCACTTATACTCCATCACTTTATTGTATTGATCACTTATACTCCATCATTTTATTGTATTGATCACTTATACTCCATCATTTTATTGTATTGATCACTTATATTCCATCGCTTTATCGTATTGATCACTTATACTCCATCATTTTATTGTATTGATCACTTATATTCCATCGCTTTATCGTATTGATCACTTATATTCCATCGCTTTATTGTATTGATCACTTATATTCCATCATTTTATTGTATTGATCACTTATATTCCATCGCTTTATTGTATTGATCACTTATACTCCATCATTTTATTGTATTGATCACTTATACTCCATCGCTTTATTGTATTGATCACTTATACTCCATCATTTTATTGTATTGATCACTTATACTCCATTTTATTGTATTGATCACTTATATTCCATCGCTTTATCGTATTGATCACTTATACTCCATCGCTTTATTGTATTGATCACTTATATTCCATCGCTTTATCGTATTGATCACTTATACTCCATCATTTTATTGTATTGATCACTTATATTCCATCATTTTATTGTATTGATCACTTATATTCCATCGCTTTATCGTATTGATCACTTATACTCCATTTTATTGTATTGATCACTTATACTCCATCACTTTATTGTATTGATCACTTATACTCCATCATTTTATTGTATTGATCACTTATACTCCATCACTTTATTGTATTGATCACTTATATTCCATCGCTTTATCGTATTGATCACTTATACTCCAGTTTATTGTATTGATCACTTATATTCCATCGCTTTATCGTATTGATCACTTATACTCCAGTTTATTGTATTGATCACTTATACTCCAGTTTATTGTATTGATCACTTATACTCCAGTTTATTGTATTGATCACTTATACTCCATCACTTTATTGTATTGATCACTTATATTCCATCGCTTTATCGTATTGATCACTTATACTCCATCACTTTATTGTATTGATCACTTATACTCCATCACTTTATTGTATTGATCACTTATACTCCATCACTTTATTGTATTGATCACTTATACTCCATCACTTTATTGTATTGATCACTTATACTCCATCACTTTATTGTATTGATCACTTATACTCCATCACTTTATTGTATTGATCACTTATACTCCATCACTTTATTGTATTGATCACTTATACTCCATCACTTTATTGTATTGATCACTTATACTCCATTAAATGGTGTCATTGATCAATCAAATTTCATTACATGATTGTCGAGATCACTAATACTCCATTACGTGATTGGCAGTACCACTACATTATTGACTAGTGACCATGACAGGTCATGGTCACTAGTTAATACTGGTGCTAGACAGTACCTTGCTCTGGTCAGTATGTAGTACTGGTACTAGACAGTACCTTGCTCTGGTCAGTATGTAGTACTGGTACTAGACAGTGCCTTGCTCTGGTCAGTATGTTGTACTGGTACTAGACAGTGCCTTGCTCTGGTCAGTATGTAGTACTGGTACTAGACAGTGCCTTGCTCTGGTCAGTATGTAGTACTGGTACTAGACAGTGCCTTGCTCTGGTCAGTATGTAATACTGGTGCTAGACAGTACCTTGCTCTGGTCAGTATGTAGTACTGGTACTAGACAGTACCTTGCTCAGGTCAGTATGTAGTACTGGTACTAGACAGTACCTTGCTCTGGTCAGTATGTAGTACTGGTACTAGACAGTACCTTGCTCTGGTCAGTATGTAGTACTGGTACTAGACAGTGCCTTGCTCTGGTCAGTATGTAGTACTGGTACTAGACAGTGCCTTGCTCTGGTCAGTATGTAGTACTGGTACTAGACAGTGCCTTGCTCTGGTCAGTATGTAGTACTGGTACTAGACAGTGCCTTGCTCTGGTCAGTATGTAGTACTGGTACTAGACAGTGCCTTGCTCTGGTCAGTATGTAGTACTGGTACTAGACAGTGCCTTGCTCTGGTCAGTATGTAGTACTGGTACTAGACAGTGCCTTGCTCTGGTCAGTATGTAGTACTGGTACTAGACAGTACCTTGCTCTGGTCAGTATGTAGTACTGGTACTAGACAGTGCCTTGCTCTGGTCAGTATGTAGTACTGGTACTAGACAGTGCCTTGCTCTGGTCAGTATGTAGTACTGGTACTAGACAGTGCCTTGCTCTGGTCAGTATGTAGTACTGGTACTAGACAGTGCCTTGCTCTGGTCAGTATGTAGTACTGGTACTAGACAGTACCTTGCTCTGGTCAGTATGTAGTACTGGTACTAGACAGTACCTTGTGTCTGGTCAGTATGTAGTACTGGTACTAGACAGTACCTTGCTCTGGTTAGTATGTAGTACTGATACTAGACAGTACCTTGCTCTGGTCAGTATGTAGTACTGGTACTAGACAGTACCTTGCTCTGGTCAGTATGTAGTACTGGTGCTAGACAGTACCTTGCTCTGGTCAGTATGTAGTACTGGTACTAGACAGTGCCTTGCTCTGGTCAGTATGTAGTACTGGTACTAGACAGTGCCTTGCTCTGGTCAGTATGTAGTACTGGTGCTAGACAGTACCTTGCTCTGGTCAGTATGTAGTACTGGTACTAGACAGTGCCTTGCTCTGGTCAGTATGTAGTACTACTACTAGACAGTACCTTGCTCTGGTCAGTATGTAGTACTGGTGCTAGACAGTACCTTGCTCTGGTCAGTATGTAGTACTGGTACTAGACAGTGCCTTGCTCTGGTCAGTATGTAGTACTGGTGCTAGACAGTACCTTGCTCTGGTCAGTATGTAGTACTGGTACTAGACAGTACCTTGCTCTGGTCAGTATGTAGTACTGGTACTAGACAGTGCCTTGCTCTGGTCAGTATGTAGTACTGGTACTAGACAGTACCTTGCTCTGGTCAGTATGTAGTACTGGTACTAGACAGTGCCTTGCTCTGGTCAGTATGTAATACTGGTGCTAGACAGTGCCCTGCCCTGTTCACCAGTTAATTCTGAGAACAGACAGTACCTAAATCACGGGCTTGAACAAAAATAACTATCATTACAGCTTACCATTACCTGGAGTTGTATGTAAGCAGGTGCTAGTTGTATGTAAGCAAATGCTAGTAAGCAGGTGCTAGTTGTATGTAAGCAAGTGCTAGTAAGCAGGTGCTAGTTGTATGTAAGCCGGTGCTATTTGTATGTAAGCAGGTGCTATTTGTATGTAAGCAAGTGCTAGTTGTATGTAAACGGGCGCTAGTCGTATGTAAGCAAGTGCTAATTGTATGTAAGCAGGTGCCAGTTGTATGCAAGCAGGTGCTAGTTGTATGCAAGCAGGTGCTAGTTTTATGTAAGCAGGTGCTAGTTGTATGTAAGCAGGTGCTATTTGTATGTAAACAGGTGCTAGTTGTATGTAAACGGGCGCTAGTCGTATGTAAGCAAGTGCTAATTGTATGTAAGCAGGTGCCAGTTGTATGCAAGCAGGTGCTAGTTGTATGCAAGCAGGTGCTAGTTTTATGTAAGCAGGTGCTAGTTGTATGTAAGCAGGTGCTAGTTGTATGTAAGCAGGTGCTAGTTGTATGTAAGCAGGTGCTAGTTGTATGTAAGCAGGTGCTAGTTGTATATAAGCAGGTGCTAGTTGTATGCAAGCAGGTGCTAGTTGTATGTAAGCAGGTGCTAGTTGTATGTAAGCAGGTGCTAGTTGTATGCAAGCAGGTGCTAGTTGTATGTAAGCAGGTGCTAGTTGTATGTAAGCAGGTGCTAGTTGTATGTAAGCAGGTGCTAGTTGTATGTAAGCAGGTGCTAGTTGTATGCAAGCAGGTGCCAGTTGTATGCAAGCAGGTGCCAGTTGTATGTAAGCAGGTGCTAGTTGTATGTAAGCAGGTGCTAGTTGTATGTAAGTAGGTGCTAGTTGTATGTAAGCAGGTGCTAGTTGTATGTAAGCAGGTGCTAGTTGTATGTAAGCAGGTGCTAGTTGTATGTAAGTAGGTGCTAGTTGTATGTAAGCAGGTGCTAGTTGTATGTAAGTAGGTGCTAGTTGTATGTAAGCAGGTGCTAGTTGTATGTAAGCAGGTGCTAGTTGTATGTAAGCAGGTGCTAGTTGTATGTAAGCAGGTGCTAGTTGTATGTAAGCAGGTGCTAGTTGTATGTAAGCAGGTGCTAGTTGTATGCAAGCAGGTGCTAGTTGTATGTAAGCAGGTGCTAGTTGTATGCAAGCAGGTGCTAGTTGTATGTAAGCAGGTGCTAGTTGTATGTAAGCAGGTGCTAGTTGTATGTAAGCAGGTGCTAGTTGTATGTAAGCAGGTGCTAGTTGTATGTAAGCAGGTGCTAGTTGTATGTAAGCAGGTGCCAGTTGTATGTAAGCAGGTGCTAGTTGTATGTAAGCAGGTGCTAGTTGTATGTAAGCAGGTGCTAGTTGTATGTAAGCAGGTGCTAGTTGTATGTAAGCAGGTGCTAGTTGTATGTAAGCAAGTGCTAGTTGTATGTAAGCAGGTGCTAGTTGTATGTAAGCAGGTGCTAGTTGTATGTAAGCAGGTGCTAGTTGTATGTAAGCAGGTGCTAGTTGTATGTAAGCAGGTGCTAGTTGTATGTAAGTAGGTGCTAGTTGTATGTAAGCAGGTGCTAGTTGTATGTAAGCAGGTGCTAGGTGTATGTAAGCAGGTGCTAGTTGTATGTAAGCAGGTGCTAGTTGTATGTAAGCAGGTGCTAGTTGTATGTAAGCAGGTGCCAGTTGTATGTAAGCAGGTGCCAGTTGTATGTAAGCAGGTGCCAGTTGTATGTAAGCAGGTGCCAGTTGTATGTAAGCAGGTGCCAGTTGTCTGTAGGTCAGTTCTCCTTGAAGGTGATATTTTAGTTTCTGATGTTCAGTATTGGAAAGCTGTAAGGTGAGTCAATCCTTGTATGACGTCAGTATACCTTTGAAAAGTATCAAGAGCTTCATTACTCTCGTCTGGTGCTTGCCTGGTCAACCAGGCTGTTGCTGCTGGAGGACCGCTGCCCGACATATCCATCACAGCCCGGCTGATCTGGCACCTGGTGAAGATACCTGTGAAGTTTCCTGTTGAAGACTTCAGCACTTTGCTTAAAAACCTCATATGTGTAACTGTGACACTGGAATTACATTATCATCTGACTATAGTACAGTCACCTTGGTGGGTGTCCACTGTGGAAACTGGAAAAGTTTCTCCAGTTCCCTAAATGAAGAGCCTTTTAGTCAGCATCAGGTTACCTGGTTACCTGGAGGTTATTCCGGGGATCAACGCCCTCGCGGCCCGGTCCATGACCAGGCCTCCCGATGGATCAGGGCCTGATCAACTAGGCTGTTACTGCTGGTCGCACGCAGTCCAACGTAAGAGCCACAGCCCGGCTGATCCGTTGCAGCCTTTTCTTTCCTCATTGAAGGGAATTCTCTTATCATAGTAACTCAAACTCTGCTGGAACTGTACATTAGAAGCTCCTTACCTGTAGATACGTGAAGCTCCTTACGTGTAGATACTCGAAGCTCCTTATCTGCAGATACTTGAAGCTCCTTACCTGAAGATACGTGAAGCTCCTTACGTGTAGATACTCGAAGTTCATTACCTGCATATTCCTGAGGCTCCTTACCTGCAGACACACGACCTCTTAAGGGACACCTGACAATATCCTCTTTTCCCTTCTGAAGTCCCCCAGCTTAGGATAATACATTTAAACACTATATGACCCCTCCTGTGCGGTTGAGTTCTAGAGGGAAGCCATAGCTAGCTTTGTTCCCGCTGTGTAACTATCAAATAGAATCGGGGAGCAGCACACTGCTGATGCATCCAGTTTTGCTGAGAAAGTAAAGAAAATGAGTGAGGTCAAGAGAGTTAGATGCCCCAACATACGTTACAAGTTTTCGTGTTGCCGAGTGCCAGCAGTAAGATACCCAGACCTCTCTCTCTCTCTCTTCCTGTGGTTCTTCTACGCTTTACGAGGGCGGTGCAGTAAATCTCCCGTTCGTCCCTGGGCCTCTGCTCTACCAGTATTTATTACCCTCAACGCTCGTGTTCCAAAAAATTGACTATAGCAGATTAATTCTCAACTGTACGTCTGTATACGTCATTGTTCTCTAGATTAACCTTACTAGATGAATTTTCAGGAATAAATTTGTATACATTCTAATCTACAAATTGACTTTCATATGAAATAATGTTTATAGATCTATATACAGTCATGTATATACTGTAAATCTATATACAATTATGTATATAAAAAATTTACTTTTGTCGTGTGAAAAATCATTGATGAATCTTACAAGGTTCGTTGATAAGGTTTTGTTTACAGTATATGGGTTTTGTTCAATCTTTTCTGGTGTTGGAGACTCCTTCCAAGGTGGTAATTTATATTTGTGGTGCAGTAGGGAAACCATGAGGAGTGGGGCTTCGTCTGTTAATCTTGAGACAGTGCAGCGCCTCATGGATGTGGGAGCAGTACTCTAGACTATGTTCAGATAGTGCAGTGCCTCATGGATGTGGGAGCAGCACTCTAGACTATGTTCAGATAGTGCAGTGCCTCATGGATGTGGGAGCAGTACTCTAGACTATGTTGAGATAGTGCAGTGCCTCATGGATGTGGGAGCAGTACTCTAGACTATGTTGAGATAGTGCAGTGCCTCATGGATGTGGGAGCAGTACTCTAGACTATGTTGAGATAGTGCAGTGCCTCATGGATGTGGGAGCAGCACTCTAGACTATGTTGAGATAGTGCAGTGCCTCATGGATGTGGGAGCAGCACTCTAGACTATGTTGAGATAGTGCAGTGCCTCATGGATGTGGGAGCAGTACTCTAGACTATGTTGAGATAGAGCAGTGCCTCATGGATGTGGGAGCAGTACTCTAGACTATGTTGATATAGTGCAGCGCCTCATGGATGTGGGAGCAGCACTCTAGACTATGTTGAGATAGTGCAGTGCCTCATAGATGTGGGAGCAGCACTCTAGACTATGTTGAGATAGTGCAGTGCCTCATGGATGTGGGAGCAGTACTCTAGACTATGTTGAGATAGTGCAGTGCCTCATGGATGTGGAAGCAGTACTCTAGACTATGTTGAGATAGTGCAGTGCCTCATGGATGTGGAAGCAGTACTCTAGACTATGTTGAGATAGTGCAGTGCCTCATGGATGTGGGAGCAGTACTCTAGACTATGTTGAGATAGTGCAGTGCCTCATGGATGTGGAAGCAGTACTCTAGACTATGTTGAGATAGTGCAGTGCTTCCACACATGTAGGAGCAGTGAGATAAGGATAAAATACATTTTTCATGACTTCTCTAAAGAGACAATTATCTCACACTTTTCAAAAATAAAAAAAAATACTTCTCGCTCTTCTGTTCCAAACTCATGGACACTCAGAAGACTGCCACAAGAAAACCTTCTTTGTACTTTCGTATTCTTGCTTCAGCAAACTGTATTTGTTAAGGGAAAGGTATAATAAACATGAAAACAAATATAAGAAGTGTTAATTTTCGCAGGAAGAGTTTTGTGCCACCTAGTAACGTTGCCGAACTTGTTCAAACACTTCGGTAACTTTCGTTTTTGTCCGGCTGCCTGTCACTCTTGTGATCTTACCTGTCAGGGATCCGCTTTCTGCTCTTCGGGACCCGATACTTTACTGTCTCATCTGTGACGCTTCTGACGTATGCTGATTGGTGCAGAGCACGTCACGTTGGCTAATCAAGTAAGGCCATAAATGTACCTCATGTGTCATCGTGTGATTGGTGCAGAACACGTGACATGTTCTGCACCAATCACACGACTAATGTAGGGCCATAAATAATAATAATAATAATAATAATAATAATATCTTTATTTCTTCTACCAGTACATGTACAAGGTATACAGACCATAGCTGACATCTATGGCATACTACTATATAGAGAGCCCCTTGTTATACAGAGCATTTCCCCAGGATGCGACCCACACCAGTCAACTACATCCAGGTACTTATTTTACTGCTAGGTGAACAGGGACAGCAGGTGTCTTAACGAAACACGTCCTAGTTTTTCACCCGTCCTGGGGATCGAACCCCGGACTTCAGTGTGTGATATTAGTGCGCTAGCAATCGAGCTCATGTGTAATTGGTGCAGAGCGCGTCACCTCTGCTAATCAGCGAGGGGCATCCACGTCACTAATGAGGCGTCACTAAGGTATGATACGTCTTAACGACGACCAGTTCATGACATCAATGTTAGTTTTCCTTGTATTAATTTTCTCCTTATTTACAAAGAAAAGAATCGTACCGTCAGAATGCTTACAAATGCTCACGTTATTGTAAAAAAGTAAGTTTACACTCAGGAATGAGAGAGAGAAATATATCTTAACTCGTGAGTCTAACCATGTTTTTTGTGAGCGTTAAAAATCAGTGTGTTGATGTGGCGTGGGTGTCCCCCTAGCGGCCGTCGTGTAATTACTGGCCGGACCCAGCAGCCTCACTGCTGTCCCAAGCTCTTCCCTCTCCCAAGTTGATCACTCTCCATCCTCTCACTCCTCTTCCAGGGAAGGGAAGGGACGCGCACAACCTCTCACTCTTCTTCTCGCGTGTTTGTCTTATTTACTCTCCTTCCACTCACTCCTCTTCCAGGGAAGGGAAGAGGTTTGTAGATATTCTCACTCTTGCTTTTCCTCTGTGTTATGTGATACTCTTCTCTTCCAGGAAAGGAAAGAGGCGTAGAAAACCTCTTCGTATATCTCTCACTATGCTATGTTGTGCTTGCCATTATCTCGGTCTTATTCACAAGTGATAGGGCAATACTCTTTTTTTTTTTTTTTTTTTTTTACACAGGGTTTGACAAGGTTAAGGATCCCTAGCTTTATTGACAAGCTATTTACAGGTTAAGGATTCCTAACTTTATTGGCAAGCTAAGATCTGTTACCTATATCAGCTCATTTGAAAGCATTTTTATTGTTATGAGACATACAAGTAGGGAACAGGATGAAGTTGGAGCCATCTGTGGGCCAGCATTTTCATTTGATCAACTGACTTTATCTCGTTGACATCATTATGCTGTACGAATGTGTTCCATACTCGAGTCATCCTGGGTATGTATGATCTCAGATGGAGTGATGTTCTGGAGAAGGGTACAGCCAGAGTGAAGTTGCTGCTTTCTGCCCGTCTTGTGGCATAAAAGCTTGTTTCACGCTGTCCTCGAAGTGGATCCAAATGTGGTACTTTGACAATATTGGCCTTGTACATAACAGTAAGGCCACCCACATCCCTCCTATGTTGAAGGCTCTGCTGAAATGACAGATCTATCCAGGATGGGTCCAGGCGAGAGATGAGACGTCTTCCTCTGTTCTCTACTCTGTCAAGCAGACGCAGATGAGAGGGGGGGAAGGCAAACCAAGAAAGTGGAGCATACTCAAGGTGCGAGCGTACTTGTGCCTCGTACAGAATCTTGCAACCCCTACTGTCAAGTAGATGCGAGATACGGCGAAGTGCTGTAAGCTTCCTGGCTGCCTTGTTTGCAAGATTTACAACATGGTTCTTCATGGTTAGTTTGGAGTCAAATTTCACCCCAAGGATATCAACTTTTTCTCCAGGTGCCAACACCTTCCCATTCATCCTTACTACTGCACCAGCATTACCATCATGGTGCCTAGAGACGATCATCATTTGCGTTTTCTCAGGTGCAAATGTTACTTGCCATCTATTTCCCCAAGCTGATATAGCTCTCAGCTGGTGATTGATGTAGCTTAGAGCAGCTGGCATTTCTTCTCTTGGATAAGTGAATGTCAGTGTGCAGTCGTCTGCATATGCATGTGATTCTGGGATGAGATGAAGAAGGTCGTTGAAGTAGACATTCCATAACAATGGTCCCAGCACGCTTCCTTGTGGAACACTTGCCCCAATAGGATGTCTTGCTGATTCCGTTCCATTGAGAACTACACTTAGAGCCCTACCATGAAGGTAATCACTGAGGAGACATAGCGTAGAGCCTGCAATTCCCAGTGCTTGAAGTTTTGCTAAGAGGCCCTGGTGCCACACCAGGTCGAAAGCGCCAGCAATGTCCAGTGCTACCACACAGCTGACTTTGGATTCATTCAGTGACTGGTGCCACTTAGTGGAGAGGTTTAACAACAGATAAGCAGCAGAGTAACCTTTCGTGAAGCCATATTGACGATCACAAAGTCAAAATTTCACCCCAAGGATATCAACTTCTTCTTCTCCAGGTGCCAACATCCTCCCATCTCTCTCTCTCTCTCTCTCTCTCTCTCTCTCTCTCTCTCTCTCTCTCTCTCTCTCTCTCTCTCTCTCTCTCTCTCTCTCTCTCTCTCTCTCTAAGGCTGCGTCTTACTATAATCCCCAAGTCCTTTTTCGCGTTGAAATGCATCTGCCACTTTTCTGACCAGGAATTGAGTTTGTCTAAATCCTCCTGAAGTTCCTGACATCTACATATGAATCATTTATCATACCTATCTTCGTGTCATCAGCGAATTTGCTCATATCACTATTAATTCCCTCGTCAAGGTCATTGATATATATTATAAACAACAACGGGCCTAAAACTGATCCCTATGGAACGCCATTTGTTATAGATCCCTACCCAGATTAAACCCCATTTATGCACACTCTCTGCTTTCTGTTCGTGAGCCATGACTCGTTCCATGACAGCACTCTTCCCCCAATACCATGAGCTGATCCACTGCGGCCCAGTCCTTGACCAGGCCTCCCGGTGGATCAGGGCCTGATCAACTAGGCTGTTACTGCTGATCACACGTAGTCCAACGTACAAACCACAGCCCGGCTGATTGGGTACTGATTTTAGCTGCCTCTCCAGCCCCCTCTTGAAGGCAGCCAGGGGTCTATTGATATTTGTATTGTTAAACGTGAGATTACATAACGCTATCAACAGTTACATTTAAAACCTTTTTCCGAAATGCCAGTTTTATGAAAAAGATTAAATAGTTAAGCCTCGGTGAGTTTCAACACTTTAAGAATTATATCTTTAGTTCATTTCTCAAAACATTAAGGTACCAGGAAATGGACTTCCTTCTCTTTCTAAGAGGCGGAAGAAATTTTTAGATGTTTCAGCACTAAGTCATTTCAGTGCGGGAGAGATTATGGACGTGTGAGGCTAAGAACGTCTGTATAGAACCAGTGGTGTTTTAAGAGATTTGACGAGGGATGATCCCAGGGCAAGCAACTTGTTCGGACCCCAGGGCAAGCAGTTTGTGAGGACACAGGGCAAGTAACTTGTTCGGACCCCAGGGCAAGCAATTTTGTGAGGACACGGCAAGCAACTTAGGGGGTCCCAGAGCGATCAATTTAGGAGGTCCCTGGGCAATCAACTTAGGGGAGTCCCAGGACAAACAACTAAGGGGGTCCCAAGGCAAGCAACTTGTTGGGGACCACAGGGCAAGCAACTTAAAGGGTCCCAGGGCAAGGAACTAAGGGGGTCCCAGGGCAAGCAACTTGTGAGGACACAGGGCAAGCAACTTGTTGGAACACCAGGGCAAGCAACTTATGAGGACACATGACAAGCAATTTAACGTGTCCCTTGGGCAAGCAACTAAGGAGGCACCAGAGCAATCAGCTTATGTGGCCCTAGGGCAAGCAGTTTAGGGGGCCCTAGGACAAGTAACTTGTGGGGCCCCTACCAATCACTTTCTGGTGTTATGTACTGTGTCAGACACATTCACCTTTGCTCTCACTACTGCTAATATAATTTTATTTGAATATAAGCTATATTTCTGTGTGATGAATGGTTTGAAAAACCGACAAGTTGAAGATTGAGACACTTATGCATCATATGGGAATCTTTATTCAGGAAACGTTTCGCCACACAGTGGCTTCATCAGTCCAATACAAAGAGGAAGGCGTTAGGAGAGGAGGAGAATGAGGTAATCAGTCCCTCAACCTGGAGTCGATGTGTTCAGTCCATTCTACAAGATTGATGGACTGAACACATCGACTCCAGGTTGAGGGACTGATTACCTCATCCTCCTCTCCTAACGCCTTCCTCTTTGTATTGGACTGATGAAGCCACTGTGTGGCGAAACGTTTCCTGAATAAAGATTCCCATATGCTGCATAAGTATATTTCTGTGCCATGAATTGTGAGAGGTCTATGTTGTGGGGGCCCAGGAGCTAGCGCCCCGGTTCCTCCCTGCCCTTCCCTCTCCCATCTTAGAAGATACTGAAACACACACAACAAGACAACATAAGTAAACAAAGATCTAAGTAGGAAATATTACACAGATAACCTGTACATGGGATAGAGAAGCTTACGACGACGTTTCGGTCCGACTTGACCATTTACAAAGTCGCTGATTATTCATCATTTCCCATTGTATTGTTTATGTACTACATGTATATTTCATGTAAAAAAAATTTTTGTTTTAATACTTCTGGGTGTCAGGAACGGTTTAATTGTATTTACATTATTTCTTATGGGGAAAATTGATTCGTAAATCGTAAATTTCGTAAATGATGCAAGTCAGAGCGAAACGTTGTCGTAAGCTTCTCTCTCCCGTGTGTGGGTTATTTGTGTATTATTCCAGTCACGGTATTGTGTCTTTTTCTTAGATTATATTATTTGTCTCAATAAGGAAGCGTATTATATAGTGTGTTAAATTATTTAAAACCGACAAGTTGAAAATTGAGCCACTTAAGTAACATATGGGAATCTTTACTGAAAAAACGTATCGCCACACAGTGGCTTCATCAGTCGAATACAAAGCAGAAAGGTGTAAGGAGGGGAGGAGTTTGAGGTAGTCAGTCCCTCAGCCTGGAGTCTATGTGTTAAGTTCATTAATCTTGTAGAAAGTACAGCATAGGGTCGTAGAAGTGGCTGATATACTGTTGTCAGGTGAGGCGAAGTAGTAGGAGGCGGGATCACAAAGGTACCATCCACTAGTGTAAGTAGATCTTCGTCCAAAGATTGGGCGAAGACCTACGTATGCCAGACCTGTGATCGAGTACGCAGCCCCAGCATTCAGCCCTCACCTGCTCAGGCATTTTAAAAACAACAATGTTAAGACGCATTTCAGTGTATACAGTGGGTGTTTAATTTGTTAATGATTAATTTGTTAAGAAAGGATTCAATTGGCCATATTGTGTTATTAGGTCATCAGAGAGACATTAGAATTAGGTCATCAGAGAGACATTAGAAATAGGTCATCAGAGACATTAGAATTAGGTCATCAGAGAGACATTAGAATTAGGTCATCAGAGAGACATTAGATTTACTCTGATATTGTTATTTTAGCATTTGAATATAATCAGGAATCAACGTTTAGCAGGTACCTATTTACTCATGAACAGGGTCGAAAGGTGGTGAGGAGACTTATCCATACCTCTCGTTCCTCTCAGTCCCGTAGCTCCGTTGGTAGCACACTCAGCTCACACATTGAGTGTTCGTGGTTCGATCCCCGATACAGGTGGAAACATTGGGTGTATTTCCTTAAGATTCTTGCTGTTAATGTTCACCTAGCAGTAAGTAGGTACCTGGGTGTTAGGCGACTGTTGTGGGTCGCATCCTGGTGAACAAAATTAACCTAAGTTGCCCGAAATGCTCTGCATAACAATGGGCTTTCTATATAGTATGTCACTGGTGTCAGCTATGGTCTGTATAAGTTGTATCATGTACGTGTAGAAATAAAGATTATTATTATTATTATTATTATTATTATTATTATTATTATTATTATTATTATTATTATGTTGATGATGATGCCACCCACAACAGTTTACTATCACCCAGATACCTATTTACTGCTAGGTGAACAAAGGCAGAAGTCATAAGAGAAGAATAAGTCTCACTCAGCTCACTGCTACCCACAACAGTTGACTAATACCTAAGTACCTATTTACTGCTAGGAAAACAGTGGCAGCAGGTGTAGGAGACAACAAGCCCATAGTGTGGTCCTGCCCAGGATTCCAAGGAGTGGCCTACTTTGTTTTTATAAGAAGCTGGCTAACAATTATATTGTGTATCTTTTTCTAATAAGAATCAGCGTGTGTGGTGCTTAACATGTGGAAAGTTATACCTAACTGAATTATTTTTAAATGTAATGCTGATGAAGTTTATATTGACGAAGGATATATATATATATATATATATATATATATATATATATATATATATATATATATATATATATATATATATATATATATATATATATATATAATCAGGATTTTAAGCCAAAATCGCAAGTTTTACCTATTCGGCACGATATATATATATATATATATATATATATATATATATATATATATATATATATATATATATATATATATACATACATATATATATGTGTGTGTGTGTATATATATATATCGTGCCGAATAGATAAAACTTGCGATTTTGGCTGAAATAGCAACGCTCTTCTTGCCGAATAAGGCAAGCGAAAATTTGTGTATTCAATTCTGAACCTAACTTAAAAATATGTTTCACTGTGTTTGTTTATTATTAAATTATTGTAAACTTATCTAAAATATGTTTAGTTGGATTAGGCTAAATTAAATTGCGCTTGTTATAATCAGGTCAGGTAAGTTTTCTAAGGTTCTTTTGGTACAAAATTATTAATTTTTACATTAACAGAAATTAAAATATATATATCTTTAAACGTATAAGAGAATTTTTTAGAAAGGACTTAATTTTAAATGATTTCTTGCTAATTTACCAATTTTACCTATTCGGCACGATATATATATATATATATATATATATATATATATATATATATATATATATATATATATAGGGGGAGAGAGTAAAAAAAACGTAAGAAAGAACACAAAACAAAAACAAATGGTTTCCCAGTGTGGTGACATCACCTATCGATTCCACTTCCCCTTGTGTATTTGTTTCTCTGTTTTTGTTGTACTTTCTGGGGCTTTTTTATTTTCTTATTTTTTTTGCGCCCGGTTAAGGTATGCTGTTGTTAATATCCCGGAGTACAAAAAAATTGTACGAAATCTTTGTGTGTTGTTACCTGCAGGAGGTGGTTAAGGGGGTCGTTGTGGTGGTGTGTGGGGCAGTAAGTCCTCTGCTTGTTGTTAATGTTTTATAAGGTGGGAATGAACGACGGTGAGTGTGTGTGTGTGTGTGTGTGTGTGTGTGTGTGTGTGTGTTGTGTGTGTGTGTTGTGTGTGTGTGTGTGTGTTGTGTGTGTGTGTTGTGTGTGTGTGTGTGTGTGTGTGTGTGTGTGTGTGTGTGTGTGTGTGTGTGTGTGTGTTGTGTGTGTGTGTGTGTGTGTGGTGTGTGTGTGTGTGTGTGTGTGTGTGTGTGTGTGTGTGTGTGTGTGTGTGTGTGTGTGTGTGTCTGTGTGTGTGCGTGTGTGTGTGTGTGTGTGTCTGTCTGTGTGTGTGCGTGTGTGTTAGTTACCATTTTGTCCTAGGCACATGTCAGTTAGACACTAGGCCTGTTGTATATGCGCACATGCGTGCGTGCGAAAGTGTAGATTGTGATAGAGCAGTGTAGACTGTGATAGAGCAGTGTAGACTGTGATACAGCAGTGTAGACTGTGATAGAGCATTGTAGACTGTGATACAGCAGTGAAGACTGTGATAGAGCATTGTAGACTGTGATACAACAGTGTAGACTGTGATACAGCATTGTAGACTGTGATACAGCAGGGTAGACTGTGATACAACAGTGTAGACTGTGATACAACAGTGTAGACTGTGATACAGCATTATAGACTGTGATACAGCAGGGTAGAC